>NW_026614620.1:0-160533 GCF_030052815.1 Hevea brasiliensis | reverse complement strand
CCACCCATAAATGTTATAGAAGTTCACAGTTTTCTGAGTTTAGCTGGTTTCTACTACCATTTTGTAAAGGGATTTTCTATATTAGCATCTCTATTGACTAAGTTGCTTCAAAAGGATGTAAAATTTCAGTGGACTAATAAGTGTCAGCATAGCTTTGATGAGTTGAAGAGATGTTTGACTGAAGCTTCAATCCTGACTTTACCTAATTCGAGTAAAGAATATACCATTTATAGCGATGCTTCGCATAATGGGCTAGGCTATATAGTGATGTAAGACCGAAATATCATTACTTATGCATCGTGTCAGCTAAAACCACATGAGAGAAATTACCCTACACATGACCTGGAGCTTGCTGCCATTGTATTTGCTCTGAAGATCTGGAGACACTATTTGTCTGGAGAGAAATGCTACATCTACATAGATCATAAGAACTAAAGTATCTAGGCACACAAAAGGAGTTGAATTTGAGATAGAGGATATGGCTAGAACTGATCAAAGACTATGACTGCTTCATAAATTATCAGCAAGGAAAAGAAAATGTGGTAGCTAATGCCTTAAGTTGCAAGACTATGGCTAGTTTAAGGGTTTCTCTTTTATCTATGGTGCATGAGTTGAGGGCACTGTATGTTAATTTCGAGATAGATGATGATAGGGGACAAATGATAGCTACTTGGCAAGTAAAGCCAATGTTGGTTGATCAGATAAAAATGGCAGCATTGAATGATGAAAAGTATTAGAAATTGATGGAAGAAGCTCAAGTTGGTAAAAAAACCTAGATTTTCCGTGAATGATGATGGCTTGTTGTTATACCAGGGTAGAGTGTGCATTCCAAATGATGTGGAGTTGAGACAAATCATTATGAAGGAGGCACATGACTCTCCTTTTGCTATGCACCCTGGTGGGACTAAAATGTATAGAATGATAAAAGATCACTATTGGTGGATGGGTATGAAGAGGGACATAGCTAATTATGTATCTAAATGCCTACTTATCATAAAGGCTGAACACTAAGTGCCAGCTGGTTTACTACAGCCATTGCTAGCCTCCAAGTGGAAATGGGAGAGAATAACGATGGATTTTGTGATGGGACTTCCTAGAACACAAAAGAACCATGATGCAGTATGGGTCATTATGGATACATTAACCAAGTCTGCTCACTTTCTGCCAGTGAGGATGGACTATAGCTTGGACAGATTGGCTAAACTATACATTGATGAGATAGTGAGACCTCATGGAGTGCCAGTATCGATTGAGTCAGACAGAGATCTAAGGTTCACTTCTAGATTCTAGGGTAGTTTGCAAAAAGCCCTAGGAACTAGATTGAACTTTAGCACTGTATTCCATCCATAGATAGACGTCCAGTCTGAGAGGGTAATTCAGATCTTTGAGGATATATTACGGGCTTGTGTGATTGAGTTGAAGGTAGTTGGGACACACACTTGCCTTTGATTGAATTTGCTTACAATAATAGCTATCAACCAAGCATTGGGATGCCTCCATATGAAACTTTGTATGGCAGGAAGTGCAGAACTCCTTTGTGTTAGGATGAAGTGGGTGAAAGGAAATTGATTGGCCTAGAAATTGTTCATCATACAGAGGAGAAGATTAAGCTTATTGGAGATAGACTCAAGGCTACATCAAATAGTCAGAAGTCCTACATTGATTTGAAAAAAAAGATATATTGAGTATGCAATGGGTGACAAGGTATTCCTCAAGGTTTCCCCTTGGAAGAAGATTATGAGATTTGGCTGAAAGAGAAAGCTGAGTCCTCGCTTTATTGGGCCATATGAGATTCTGGAAAGAGTGGGTCCTTTGGCATATAGATTGGCACTACCTCTAGAGCTAGAAAGGATTCACAATGTTTTCTATGTTTTTATGTTGAGGAGGTACAGATCAGACCCCTCTCATGTGCTACCAGTAGAAGAAATCAAAGTGAATCCAGACCTCACTTATGAGGAAGAGCCTATGGAGATTCTGGCATATGAGGTGAAGCAGCTGAGAAATAAGCAGATACCACTGGTTAAGGTGCTGTGGAACTATCATTCAGGCCAGGAGGCTACTTAAGAGTGCGAGAAGGACATGAAGAGACATCACCTATAACTGTTCAGAGATTAAAATTATGTAAAATTTCAGGATAAATTTTATTTAAGGGGGGGGGGGGGGGAGAATTATAACACCCTTATATTAAGTAGTATATACATTATACTGTTTCGGTGACTAGTGTCTGTTCGGACAGTCAGGATATCTAGAACTATGTCTGTGTCATCTAGAAAAGTCATGAATAAAAATTAATAGAAATTATAAGAAGGTGAAATACAAATAAGAAAAATAAAGCATAAAATGTTAAATGAGTCGAGGTCCCGGCGATGGGTGACCAAACCGGGAAGTGACTGCGAACTCAGTTACTACCTTAATTTTGTGTGGGACACTGTGACACCCCAGGCCAGGGGATAATTGCGAAACTAATGGTAATGTGAAAATCACAGAAAAGAATAGAGAACAAGTTCAAATAATCGAATCAGAGTTCAGGAAGCAATCTAGTGCTATTAGAAAAACTAATCAGACCGATAAGGGGCAATTTGGTCAATTCACCCTTAGAGGTAACTCTTGGCCTAAATGTCCATTAAAATGTGTGAAACTAAAATATTGACAAATAGATTAAAAATGAAGAAGTGTAAAGAAAGAAAGAAAATTTCAAAATATAATTAAATTATGACATCATGCATGACATAATTAAAATTTTAAATTTAATTAATTATTTATGGGATAATTATCTAACTATAAAAAGACAAAATTAAAAAGGAAAATAATTTTCTTCTTCCCCAAAAATTTCAGCCGGCTCACCTATGCCCTTTTCTTTCTCCTTTCAATTCCTCCATTAATGGTCACCTTAAGCTTCTTAAACCCTAATCCTTCTTCATAAATTCCATACTTACCAAAGTAAAGTCTTGCTATTTGGCCTAGACAGAGAGATTGGGAACAAGAAAAATCAAAAAGAAGTGTAGGATTGAGGATCTGCTCACTTAAGGCAAGTCTCTCTACATTTAAATTGATTTATATTTGTAGAAATAAAATTGAACAAGAAGAATTAACTTGAGAAAATTGAAAAATCATGCTTAGAAAGGAACCTTAGAATTTTGGCTAGCCTAAGAAGAAGTGGGAATTGATGGAAATTAATGGAATTAAACATGTCTTTAATCTTAAATGATTAGGTGTAAGTGATTAGTATACTTGAATTACATGAATTGTGGGAATTGGAAAATTAGGGTTCATAGTGATTAGAGTTTTAGAGGAATTTGGGGATTTTTGGGAATTGTTGACCAATTGATGTGTATAATGCTCAATTTTGGTCATTTAGTGTGTTTTGAATTGGGAATTGAGGAATGGGATTGAAAGAGTTTAGAATTGTGGAATGGGTGAATTCTGGACCAATGAGTCCAGCAAGCTTACATGGCCATAGGTAGACTTGTGTTGCTCTAATTGGTGTGAGGCTAATTGGAGATGAAATTAGGGACATAATGTCACATTTTTTATGAAGAGATGCTGCCAAGAAAACCAACCTAAAGTGACCTAAAATTTGCCTAAATCCGAGTAACCAAAATTCTGGACCTGGAAAATGACCAAATAAACAGTGTTTGTTCAAATGGTCATAGCTTTGTGTAGAGAGGTTCAAATGACCTAATTTTTAAACCATTGGAAAGCTTAGACATATTAGAACAACTTTTATGTAGAACACAAATCCAAATTCCGACCATAACCTGATCAAATTGCTAACCAAAGTTAGGTCATCAAAACTGCTAGAACCAAATTTGCCCAAAAAATCTGGAAATGGACCAATCTGGCCAGTTATGGTGAAAATGTCATAACTTGAGCTACAAAGCTCCAAATGGAGTTATTCAAAAAGAGAATTAAAGTAGACACATTAAGGAACAATTTTTGTGAAGAAAGTTTAGCCAAATTTCCACTTTAGATTGGTCCAATGGAACAGTAAACATTAGTGACAAAAATTGAAATTTTGAAATTACTCTTAAGAAGGCTTAAATTGTAATTGGCAACCAATGCCAACAAAATTATGACCCAAAATGTGGTAGGACCATGTGTTTAGAATTATGTACCTAGTAATTATGAAAAGTTAACATTTTGCATGAATAGTAAAGTGAATAGTAATCATAAATACACCAAATGCAAAGAACTTAACTCTTATGAGAATTTATAGGTGAAATTAAATATGCAAAAATTTAATTGTTGGAGTTATCATTATAAATGAGTTGGATGGATATTGAAACACTTTAATTTTGCATTTCAGTGGGAAAATAGCCCTCCAAGGAAAGAGGAAGAGTGGACTAAGTCAAGGCAAATATAAGAGATTTACGCACAAAAAACTTAAAATTCTTTATTTCTATTTGAAAAACTATTTGAACAAGTGTGGTGAACAATTTCTAATTATTATGACTTTGAAAATTTTATTTGAGAAATAGTGTGTTGCCCCTTTTATAAATATTTGAATGATATGATTTTGAATTGGATTTCGAAATCACACTCGGCATGGCAAATCCATTGTGTTCCTCCTCTATTTATGGAGTTGAGATTGATTTTATTCCTTCCTCTCTGGCTTGCCAGTTTGAGGTTGAGATCAGATGAGTACTCATATAGCTAGCTAGCCACCTCCCTCATTAATTTCGATTAGTGAGGTTGTAGATAGCTTTATCGTGGTATACAACACGGCAGTGATCGTGAAATTTTATGTCATGACCTAAGTTGTGTAATTATTGGCAAAACCATTATTTACAATTTATTTTGATAAATGATTGTTAAAAATATTGGCATTGGAATTATGAATTATAATTGTGAAAATTTTTACAATTTTGTGTTAGTAGTATACCATAGAGCATATCATTTTGTATGTATCTTGTACATATTTTATTAATAAAAGGCAATTTCACTTTTCTATTTACATAATCCATTTATGTGTAATTGCAAAGGTCCATTGATATTTCGCTAGAGATGATTATGTGTAGGAGATCATGTCCATTTATGTGCAATTGAAAATGTCCATTTATGTGTCAGAGATCATGTCCACAAGATGATTCGGCTTATTGAGCAGCTGGAACATCTTGATTTTCACATAGATTTTCAACTGCAGACGGATTTGATCCTTCAGTCCCCACCAGAGTCATTTGAGAATTTTGTGACAAATTTCCATATGACTAAGCAAGAATGCACTCTAGCTGGCTTGCATAACATGCTGGTTATTGCCTAAAAGAATATGTCGAGCAATAAAGGAAAAGAGGTAGCTTTGGTTGCATCTTCTTCTTCTGCTGAAAAGTCCAAGAAGAAGAAGAGCAATAAGAAAAAGAAATCTCAAGTTCCTTGACCTTCAAAGAAGATAACCAAATAGAAGGGCAAGACCGAAGCTAACAAAGGCAAAGGAAAGTGTTTCCACTGCCAGAAGGATGGGCATTGGAAGAGGAACTGCTCAGAGTATCTTGCTTCTCTAAAGGAGAAGAAAGATAAACCTTCAGAAGGTATGTCTATATCTTGTTATCTAGATTCTGATGATGCTCATAGTTCATCTACAGCTTGAGTTTTAGATACTGGTGCTAGTTCTCACATTACTTTTGATATGCAAGAACTAGCAAGTAGTAGCAGCTTACAGACATGAGATGTTAGACTTTGGATTGGCAATGGCTCAACTATTTAAGCTTTAGCCATAGGATCTAAGTCTTTGTACATGTATGGACATGTTTTGTATTTAAATAATATTTTGTATGTACCTGATGCTTTTAAGAACATCATTTCTGTATCTAGTTTGACTAAAAATGGTTATGAATTTCAGCTCACAAATGATGTTTGCAATATTTATTTTGGAAATGAATATGTTGGCTCGGGTTATATGCATGATGGACTTTATTATTTAGATAATAATGTCAAATACAAATCTAATGCAAGCAATCTAAATGAATGTAATGCCATGATGAAAATCAACTCAAGTTCAAAGTATATTTGGCACTTAAGATTAGGTCATATTGCAGAAGATAGGATTGCAAAGCTGGAGGAAATGGAGATTTTATCCTCATTGGGTTCTGAACCTACTCCAACTTGTGAATCCGGCCTTCAAGGCAAAATGACTAGATCACCTTTTGTTAGACAGGGGTTAAGAGTTGAAATTTTAGAACTTATACATAGTGATGTATGTGGTCCATTTAAAGAAATTGCTACAGGCAGTTTTCATTATTTTATTACCTTTACTGATGATAAATCAAGGTTTGGGTATTTGTATTTGATGAAATACAAACATGAATCCTTTGAAAAGTTCAAAGAATTGAAATCTAAAGTAAAAAATCAAAAAGGAAAAAGTATTAAAAACTCTTCGATCAGATCATGGAGGTGAATACTTAAGTACTGAATTTGATAAATACTTCAAAGAGCATGGCATTATTTCCCAGCTGACTCCTCCAGGAACGCCACAATTAAATGGTGTGTCTGAAAGGAGAAATCATACCCTATTAGATATGGTACGCAGTATGATGAGCTATACTGATATGCTAGTCTCCTTTTGGGGATTTGCATTAGAATCAGCTTTGCATATCCTAAATAGGATTCCATCAAAGTCAGTTTCTTCCACACCTTCTGAGATATGGCATGGAAGAAAACCAAGTCTTAAACATGTTAAGATTTTGGGTTGTCTGGCTTACATTAAAAAGATGAAGACTGATAAATTGGAAACCAAATCAGAAAAGGGTCGATTTGTTGGGTATCCAAAAGAAAGTTTTAGATATTATTTTTATTTACCTACATCACAAAAGGTTGTGGTAAGTAGAGATGCCATATTTCTTGAACAACATTTTATTCAAGAAGGTGGCAAGGGAAGGCAAATAGAGTTAGAATTAGAGAATTCTGACCAATCAACAAATCAGATAGATATAGAACCATCTAGTCAACCTATGCCTATTGATGAAACATCTACAATAATTCCTCACTGATCAACTAGGATATCTCATCCACCAGAGAGATATGGTTTTCTTTATGCAGATGAACAAGAGTTATTTGCTCATGAAGAAATAGATCATGGAGATGATCCTTTTGCCTATGAAGAAGCTATATCAGATATAGACTCTTCTAAATGGATTGAAGCTATGAAATCCGAAATTGATTCCATGCATAAGAACTAAGTTTGGGATCTTATTGACCCACCTGAAGGTATTGTACCTATAGGAAACAAATGGGTTTTCAAGAAGAAGATTGGTTCTGTTGGAAAGGTAGAGATCTATAAGGCAAGGCTAGTTACGAAAAGGTTTTGCCAAAGGCAAGGAATCAACTATGAGGAGACTTTCTTGCTTATTACGATGCTTAAATCAATTAGGATTTTATTAGCAATAGCTGCATACTATGATTATGAGATTTGGCAGATGGATGTCAAAATAGCTTTTCTCAATGGAAACATTGATGAAAACATTTTCATGGAACAACCTAGGGGTTTTGAATCCCAAAATAGTTCCAAGGTGTGCAAGCTAAAATGATCCATTTATGGGTTGAAACAAGCTTCGAGGAGTTGGAACATCCGTTTTGATGAAGCCATTAAGTCATTTGGCTTTATCAAAAATGTGGATGAACCATGTGTATATAAGAAGGTTAGTGAAAGTGTAGTCACTTTCCTTGTCATAAAGTAGATGATATTTTGTTGATAGGCAATGACATAGTTATGCTGACAACTGTCAAGGTATGGTTGTCAAACACATTCTTCATGAAAGACTTAGGGGAAGCAACCTATATTATTGGAATTCGCATCTATAGAGATAGAGCGAAAAGAATAATTGGTTTATCCCAAAGTCTATACTTGGAAAAGGTGTTAAAGAGGTTTAACATGTTTGATTCTAAGTGAGGATTGTTACCAGTAAGACATGGTATCCATCTTTCTAAGGAAATGTCTCCAAAGACACCTGAAGAAAGAGACAAGATGGCCAAGATTCTATATGCCTCGGCTATTGAAAGTTTAATATATGCAATGTTGTGTACTAGGCCTGACATCGAGTATTCTGTTAGTTTGACTAGCAGGTTTCAATCCAATCTAGGTTTGGAACACTGGATAGCTGTCAAGAATATCCTTAAGTACTTGAGAAGAACTAAAGATTTATTCTTGATTTATGGAGGTGGCGACCTGTAAATGGATGGTTATACTGATTCTGATTTTCAATCAGATATCGATGATAGAAAGTCTACCTTTGGTTTTGTGTTCATTTGTAATGGAGATGCAGTTAGTTGGAAAAGTTCAAAACAGAGTATGACTGCTGATTCCACTACAGAGGCCTAGTACATTGCTGCATCAGATGCTGTAAAAGAGGCTGTTTGGATAAAAAAGTTCGTGATAAAACTTACAGTAGTTCCTTCCATTGAGTTAGCAGTTCCTCTCTACTATGACAACAATGGAGTGGTCATACAGGCTAAGGAACCCAGGTCTCACTAGAAATCTAAACACATAGAAAGGTGCTATCACATTATCAGAGAGATAGTTGGGCGAGGCGATGTAGCCATGCAGAAAATAGCATCAGCCGAAAATCCAACTGATCCATTCACAAAGCCTATGTCACAAACTCAGTTAGATCGACATCTTGAGAAGATGGGTCTAAAATATTGTAATGAATGGCTCTAGTGCTAGTGGGAGATTGTTAGTAGTATGCCCTAGAGCATATCATTTTGTATGTATCTTGTATATATTTTATTAATAAAAGGCAATTTCACTTTTCTGTTTACATAATCCATCTATGTGTAATTGAAAAGATCCATTGATATTTCATTAGAAATTCTATTCTTAAGTTGTTAAGAATGTAAGTGACAGTATTTCTAGCATAAAGTATCATAAATTGGTTCACAATTGAGGATACTTCACAAACGACATGATTTATCTAGAAAGATTGTAATCATGTTTATTCCCAAAGTATTAATATGAGATATAGATAAGTTGGAGTGGTGAGTCTCATGCCACATAACAAACATGATAGGCACTTATACATGATAAGTAGGCCGAATCAGTGACACTTATGATAAGCACATGGAGTTTACTCTTGTCAATGCATTGTCATATCATATTAGTGCATATAATCCTTAGACTTGAGATAACATAGTTATCTTGTATATAGGTGGTTTGAATTTAATACTGCTTTCATACTTGTACTATGTATGGGTATATGGGCATGTGTTGGCTCTTACTAGTTATATATGGAGATAGGTGTTGATCAAGATGGAATCCGTTACCCTAAGTAAATAAGGATGAAATCCTATGTTCATTTAATTATTCTTGATTATTTAAGTTCTTGGCCAGAACAGATAGATTTAGTCAGAAAATAGTTTCTGACAAAAAAATCTAATTAATCAAGAATTGGAATTAAAAGAGAACATAATGTTCATAGCAAACGGAGTTTGACATTAACCATGACTCCAGCTGGAATTGGGATTTTGCAACGGAGACATTCTAGTGCATGGTAACATATAATTAAGGGTTCATTTAAGGTATTCCTTATTACTGATTGGGTAGCCATGGCATGCTATGCTAGGTGTCAACCATGGTCTATGATATGCCTAAAATAATTTAGAGAAATCATTTAAGGTAAGAAAGAGTTTTAATGATATTATGGGATAACATCATTTATCATTGCCAATAAGTAATGATCCTAGTAAGTCACATATTTACACAAGTTAATCACCAAGTAAAATGTGATATAATTGATTAATTAAAGAGTTTAATTAATTAATTAATTAGGTTTAGTTTGCAATAAGATTGCAAAGTCCCTAGCATGATTTGAAGCCAAATCTAGGTTATTGGATGTATAGCATAAATTAAATTTATATTTAATTGTTTGAATATGAATTTAATTGTGGAAAATTAATTAATAAAGATTAATTAATCAATTAATTTATATTTGATATAAATTAATTTGAAGATGAGAATGTCACACCCTACTCCTCGTAAGATGTAACATGCTCCCGTATTACACCTAATGAATTATCATACTTCGCCTACCGATAAACCATTAAATATACTATAAGGGATTTTAAAACAATTTTCGTTCATTTTTAAATTGGTGGGTAAAATTTTTTCTCAATTATTAAAAAACCTTTATTTAAAGTCCAATATAAATCTAATTTTTAGATGTTTAAAATCTCATAATTTTACAAAAATTTGCAGATCATCTATATTTTGAGAAAACAGTTCTTCAAAACCTGAAAATAAAGACACTCCCAATATATTTCTCAATCACAACTTCTTCAAATTCACAATAAATCTCAACCAAATTTTTTCAAGTTTCAAATTTCAACAATTCTCATTAAAGTAACAAAATTAATATTTACATTCATGGGAGCATTAAAAATTTAGTAGTGCAAAACTTTATAAGTACATAAAATCTCAAGATAATATTACAATAATTTGTATTTGATTATAGTCCAAAAATATATTACAAAAGAGTTGGTACAACTGCTCAACTGAAATTACATACATATAATTACAGAATTACATCAAAATCTAATATACAAGGGTATACCTATGATATACCCGAAGAAAGTCTCACTATGTCTTTTCAGTAATCCTGCTCAGCTGCTTTATATTTCCTTTCACCTGCGACAGCATACAAAGCTATCGCTGAGTGGTGAACTCAGTGGTGCACAAACTAATAATTTAAAACTTAATACAAATTATGCTTGACAATTCATAACAAATAGAATTTTAAAATTTCTAAATTCTTCAAAATCCATGACCTTCAGAATCAACATTTCATTGATGCAAATTATTCATTTGAATAACATTTTGATCAAATAGTAACTATTTATTTACATTTCTTTTAAATTCCGAAACAATACAAAAATTTTTGAATCACTGACAAATTATTTATTTCAATCACAATTTATCAAATTATGCATAATTTAAAGGGCGTTGTCAACAATTCACACAGTCGAACCCATGACCCAAAATTCAAATAGATGCTGTGTTGTACACCACGACATTTCACACTCTCCCAATAGCCGAAGCTAAAAGGGAGACACAAATACTAGCTAGTATATATGAGTACTCATTCAAATCATTCTCCAACTGGCAAGCCAAAGAGGAAGAAACTCGCCCCATCAAGTGGAGGAGTTATCTCACTAGACAAGCTAATGAGAATTCACAACATATTTTGTCATGTCAACTGTGATTTCAAATCATATTCAAAACAATTTCTATTTACAAAGTGTTTACAAACCGTCAACATATTTAATCATCATAAATTCATGCTCAAAGTTGGCAACACATCAAACTTAAAATTTACAATCCTCAAAACCATGCAATAAATCCTTAAATGCATAGGAAAATTTACATTTAATTTATACAATTTCATTCAATAAATTAAAATCCTCAACACAACAAAATTATAAATCATAAAATAAACTTGTTCAAATCAATTTAGAAGTGAAAAGTAACAAAATAGTTAGTTGTGCACAAACCTTATACGAGTCGCCTCTTGGCCTTGACTCGATGTCTCGATTTCTTTCCCTGTGTTCTTTTCAACTGAAACACACAGTTTCACAGTGTTTCAGTATCATAACTCATTGTAAATCCAAAAATAAATTCAAATTCACTTTTATCTAGCTCTAATGTGCTAAACTTGATGTTCTGTAATTTTTGTGTTTTAGGGTTACTATTCACTACACTATTCAAGTCAATTTGTTGACTTTCTAAGGCTTAATAGGTATGGGAATTCCAACTTCACCCACATACCACATTTTGGTCACTAAATTTGTTGGTTTTGGTTGTTTACTCAAATTCTAAGTCTTTTAGGCAAATTTGCAAATTTTCAGTTTTGGTGTCTTAAGTTGCACTGTTCCATTGGTCATTTTACTGTTGGAATTTGGCAAAACTTTCTTCATAGAAAATGTTCCCTATTGTCTTAAGTTTATTCTCCTTTTTGAATCACTCCAATTGGAGTTTTGTAGCTCAAGTTATAGCCATTTGAACCATGGCTACCGGATTGGACTCAACCTAGATTTTTTGGGCAATTTTGATTTTGGCAATTTTAGGTCACCAAATTTGGGTAGCCAAATGACTTAGTTAATGGCAGAATTTGGATTTGTGTTCTTCATGAAAGTTTTAGGTCTATATCTAAACTATCCACTGGTAAAATTTCAGGTAATTTAGACCAGTGTAGCTCAAGTTATGGCCAAATGAACAAATACTGTTCATTTGATCAGTTTGTACAGGGCAGACTGAGAATTTCTAGATTTGGTCAATTTGTTCACTAGGTTTTGGTCACTTTTTGGGCATGGTTCCTAAATGAAAATTGTGTCATTTTGTGTCTATTTTTATTCCCAATTGGTCTCATACCAAATGGACTTGTAAATTTTCAGTTTTGGTCCCTTAAAGGGACCCTGGCAGCATGACCACATTAAATCCGAATCTAAACTCAATTCAAACACTTCCATCACACTTCATTTGGTCACAAATGATCATTTCTCACTTCAAATTAGGTCAAATACATCATTCCACCATTTTTCCAAATTTTGTCTCCTAAACCCTAAGTGTCCAAAACCCTAACCCACTAAATTGTTGCATCTAACCAATTCAATGCCTATATACATGCTTCTTCAACCCAAACAAGATCACATACACCTTTAAGTCCATCAAACTCATGCATACACACATCAAAACCCTAGTTGGCTAAAATTCAACTTTGTCCCATAACACTTGTCTTCATTTCATTTTAAGCTTATTTCCAAGTTCATTCAATCATAAACACATGTATTAAACTCAAAATTCCAAAGTAAATAGCTTACCTCAACTTTGATATTCAATCTTCAATTTTTCTCCTCTTTTCTTCTTTCTTTCTTGCTAAATCTCTTTCTCAAAGGAAGAAAATAAGGTTTTATGAAGTGATTGGGGAAGAATTTTGGGTTTAATGGTGGATTTAAAGCTTGGAGCAAGCTTTTATGGAGGTGTGGTAATGGTAGTGTTAAGGGAGAGGTGGGGCGGCAACTTAGGTGAAGGAAGAAGAAAAATGATTTTTCTTTCTTTTTTTTTAAGTATTTTATGTCTTATGGAAGACCATATATCCAATTAAATAAATTTATTTATTATAATCATTATGGCATCATGCATGATGTCATGCATGATGTCATCTCCCTTTACTTTTTCATTTTCTTCTTTTTTTTTCATTTATTTTTCTATTAGTTCTTTAATTTAATTTCCGATTCTGAAATTTTCTTTTCTCTGATTTTATTTAACAGTTAGGTCAGGAGTCAGCTCTCGGGGTCAATTGACCAAATTGCCCCTCGTCGGTTCAACCCGATTTGCAAATAATTCAATATTTCTTCCAGCTCCCTGACCTAATTATTTGACTAGCTTAACAATCTTTTTCCGTGATTTTCTCTTTTCTACTGTGTTCGCAATTGTCCTAAGGACCGCGGCGTCACATTTTATGGTTCGAAATTTGAGTTTAAATAGACTTTGCTGTCGTTCTCGAGAAGGTCACCCATCGCTGTGACTCTCGGCTCGTTTAACTTCTTATGTTCTGTTTTTCTTATTTATACTTAACTAATTGGCAATTACTAATTATTTGTGTTTATGGCTTATCTAGTTGTCTTAAGTGTGGTTCTAATCCCCTTAATTGTCTGGACTAACTCCGGTCACCGGAATAGTGAAATATACCAGGCTATGCATATGGGGGTGTTACAATTCTCCTCCCCTTAAAATAATTTCGTCCTCAAAATTTTACCTGGTATCAGTATCTGAACAGTTGTGGGTGTTGTCTCCTCATGTCCTATTCACGCTCCCAAGTAGCTTCCTGGCCTGAATGATGGTTCCTTAACGTTTTAACCAATACTATTTACTCATCGATTGCTCACCTCGTGTCCCAAGTTTCTTATGAGCCTCTGTCATAAGTTAGATTCAAATTCATTTTAATTTTAGAGGTAAGCAAATCAGTATGCTAGTGGATCCACTCTTTTTAGGACCTCGTACGATCCTATGGGTGAGAACTTAGTTTTACTCTTCTCTTATCAAATCTCTTGATCATTTGATGCAACCTTCAGTTTAGTTTAAAATATTTTAGTCTTTTGTTGCAGTTGTTTTAGCAATTATTTTCCTTTGTAGTCTTTTTTTTTTTTTTTGTTAAATGACCTTGTTGGTCATACATGAACTGTTTATCTCTTTCTTGGCCATAGGTCCATAACCATTATCTTACCATCTCCATTTATAAAGGCCTATGTTGAAGGAACGGAAGCATGAAAAACACAAGTTTATGCCATTGAATTCAAAATTTTCACCTAGGGTCACATGCATCATGCAAGATTTATTTTTATCTATTTGATTTCAATGATAAACAACATATTAAAACTCTTTTAATATGTTTTTGGATCTGTATTTGCCATTTAAGATTTTAAAGTTTTAATATGTTTTTGGATCTGTATTTGCCATTTAAGATTTTAAAATTAATCAGATTAATTTTAGAACCCTAGATTAAATCAAGAACAAACACACTAACCTCTTGATGCACTGCAGTGTATTTGCGCCTTTGAGATGCGTCTTCAGGACACCAGATGTTGTCCCTCTAGCTTGTCCACACCAAGAACACCTATGGAAGCCCTTGAATAGCTTCTAAAGCTTTTTCTATTATTTAGAAAATCAAGTTATGCCTTTTAAGAGATTAAAGATGTAAACAGGACACTAGAAACGATTTCTAGTATTTTTAATTCAAGAGAGATTGATGGCTAATCTCTTTGAATTGATGAGAGATGAAGAATAATAGATGGAGAGCCTCAAAATGGCGTGACAAAGGAGGAGTGGCTGCTAGTTGCTTTTCTTTTTTCATAACAACACTTATATAGCTAGGTTAACACATTAAACCCTTGCCACATGTCACCCTTTGCTTAGCTCTAGGTTTAAGTGACCCAATCACATTGTGCCAAGTGTTAAACCAATATTTAATCTTAATATTAATCATCTTACATGATTAAAAAACATTTGGCAAGCTTATGTGTAATCCCATGTGTCACCATCTCATGGTGCCACGTGTCATACTGTGAAATGACCAAAATGCCCCTGTGTCTTAATTTTGAGTTCTCAACCCAAAGTAATTATTTCTCTTCTTCTAATCAATTTATATCAAATATAAATTAATTAATTAATTAATCTCTATTAATTAATTTCTCATTAATTAAATTCATATTTAAGCACTTCAAATATAAATTTAACTTATACTACACATCCAATAATCTAGATTTGGTTTCAAGTCATGCTAGGGACTTTGCAATCTAATTGCAAACCAAACCTATTTAGTTAATCAATTAAACTCTTTAATTAATTAATTAAATCATATTTAATTAGGTGATAAATTGTGTATGTGTGTGACTTACTAGGCTCATCACTAATTGGCAATGAGACATGATATCAACTCTTAATATCATCAGAACTCTTTCTTACCATAAATGATTTCTCTAAATCATTTTATGCACCTCATAGACCATGGTTAACACCTAGCATAGCATGCCATGGCCACCCAATTAGTAATAAGGTTTACCTTAAATGAACCTATAATCATGTGTTACCATGCACTAGAATCTCTCTATTACAAAATCCCAACTCAAGCTGGAGTCATTGTTTATGTCAAACTCCATTTGCTATGAATATTATGTTCTCTTTTAATTCCAGTTCTTGATTAAAAAGATTTTCTCATCAGAAACTCTTTTCTGATTAAATCTATCTGTCCTGGCCAGGAACTTGAAACATCAAGAACAATTAAATAAACATAGGATTTTATCCCTATTTACTTAGAGGAACAGATTCCATCTTGATCAATACCTACCTCCATATATAACTAGTAGGAGCCAACTCATGCCCATATACCCATACATAGTACAAGTATGAAAGCAGTATCAAACTCAAACCACCTATATACAAGATAATTGTGCTATCTCAGGTCTAAAGATTATATGCACTGATATGATTTATGACAATACATTGACAAGAGTAAACTCCATGTGCTTGTTATAAGTGTCACTGGTTCGGCATACTTATCATTTATAAGTGCCTATCATGTTTATCATATAGCATGAGACTCACCATTTCATCTTATTTATATCTCATATAAATAACTTGGGAACAAACATGAATACAATCTTTCTGGATAAGTCATGTCCTTATTGTGAGGTATCCTCGATTGTGAACCTATTTATGATACTTTGTGCTAGAAATACTGTCACTCATATTCTTAACAACTTAAGAATATAATTTCTAACAAAATATCAATGGATCTTTTCTATTACACATAAATATATTATGTAAACGGAAAAGTGGAAATGCCTTTTGTTAATAAAATATATACAAGATACATACTAAATGATATGCTCTAGGGCATACTACTAACATATGTTGTGACACCCCTTACCCGTGTACAGTATATCCGAGTAAGCAATGTCACACGGTGTATCGGCACACTCTATTTTACCTTAATCAATTTTGTCATAGTTTTGAGCATAATTTATAAAATATAATTTATTTAAGCCATTTATCGAAATTATTATTTATTTGAGGTTTCGATAATTTTAAAGAAAATCCGGCAGAGTACCGGCTAAAAATGGAGAAAACAGTTCTTCGGACCCTGTGAAAAACACTTCCAATATCATTTCCAAATAATCCCAACTCCATTTATCAACAAAGTCTCAGAATGATTTCATCAACCTTTCCATTGCTCAAACATAAGCAATAAATAAATATTCAAATTTTTCCATTCACAAACATAATTCTCATTATTTACATGAACATCAAAATACATTACATATGTGAAAATAAAGGTTAGTTACAAAATATCAAAATGCAACCTAGTGTCCTACCAATGCACTGTAGGTGGTGAGGTGACACGTACACTATGCAGAGCTGCATGAGGTCTCACCCAGTCTGCGGTCTACTGGGCTCTCGATCAGTATCTCCAGAACCTACGCATGGCAAAAGCAACGTGCTAAGCAATAATGCTTAGTGGTGCAATAATAAAATAGAAAGAAATAACAGAAATAAATATGCATTGAATGTATATGTCTTAATTATTTTGTATTCGTATATCCATTTATTTCGTTAACTTTTTCCACTTTCCTTCATTTGGTTGCCCAAGTAACCTATACTGGACGATTGGACTGGATAACGGGTAAACTGGCACTGGGTATCAAGTACCTCGGGCCGTCACACCATCGGTCACATATGTATCTCGGTGTACCTTGAGCAGGCTAACAAGTCAGAATAATATTAGGCACGAGGCCAAGTCTCAACACAATATCAAAATGGCTAAAAGCCATAAAATCACAGAATGGCATAATGCCATGTGCAGTACTGCTAACTGAACCCTATTGGCATGCCAAACTATCCAAATCAATCTTGTTAGGTATACTAGGGCATTTGATACTTTAAGATTCTTCAATTTGTGAATTTCAAGTTTTGGTGTCACTATTCACTTCATTAGTCAACAAAAATGTTGACTTTTGGATAGAAAATATGTGTATTGGTTTTAACACTCCCAATGTACCACATTTTGCATTTAAAACTTGTTGGAATTAATCACCAAATCCATTTCCAAACTTAGCACTAAGGGGCAGAATTTTTCAGTTTTTGTACCATGAATTTACTGTTCCATTAGAGACTATTACAGTGGAAATTTGAGGAAATAGTAAACATGAAAGTTGTTCCTTATTTTGTCTAGTTGAATATCTTTATTTGAATCACTCTATTTGGAGTTTTGTAGCTCCAGATATGGTCCAAAAACCACAGCTGGCCGGATTTCAAATCTGCAGAATTTACCAAATCTATAATACAATGAACAGTGACTGCCACTGCCTTGTTGAATAGGTTATGGCCATAATTTGGGGTAGGTTTCTTCATGAAAGTTGTTTTTCTATGTCTTATCTTGTTGCTGTAAAACTTTCAGGTCAAATGGACCATTCTACAGTGAGTTATGGCCAAATGAACAGTTATTGTTCATTTGGTCATTCTGCAGAATCTGCTTGCAGGGTATCCGGATTGGGGCCAATTTTTGGTCCACTTGCTTTGGTCTTTTGGGCATGGTTTCTTCAGAAAAATTGTGCCATTATAAGTCTAGTTTCATGTCCAATTGGCCAAACACCAATTGAACCTACACAACCAAAGATATGGCAGTCCAAACAAGCTGGACTCACAGCCTCCCTACTGCTATCACTAGGCAGCCTACCAAAACACTTTGGAACACTCTAATGCACTTCAAATTATGGTCAACTTACCTCAAATGGTCACTAATTGACCATTAGAATGTTCTTTAACAATTTCATAAGCTAAATCCAAGTTTCACTCCCAAACCCTAGCTCATATTCAAGGTTTACACCAATTACCTTAGTTAGCACACCAATTCATTATACATGTATATATATACCTTAAACATCATCTTTAGTCCACTCTAAGTCCATCAAAACAATCACTCTTATCCCTTCCTTAGGGCTGCCAAAATTTCAAGGAGTACATACACATAAATTTCATTCATTTAATTCACAATTCCTTAATTATTTTAAGTCCTTAATATGGAATAAAAGAAGTATGAGTATAAATAGGCACTAACCTCTTTGCTCAACTTATTGGACTTGTGAAAACTCTAAAATTTCTCCTCTTTGTGGCTGCCTAGAGCTTCCTTAGGGTGTGTGGATAAGTTTTAGTGAAGGTGACTTAGGGTTTTAGGGTGAGGTTTGAGAGATTTTTAAGCTTGAATGGAGTGTTAATGGAGGTTTAGGGCAAGGGCATGATTTCGGCTGGTTTTGGGGAGGAAGATGGCTGATGGCATTTTTAGTTCCTTTGGTCTATTTTTGTCTCTTTTATTGGTTAATTAAATAGTTGTTTAAATGCAATTGGTGGGAACTTTTTAATTGACATCATAATGATGTCATAATTTGCTTTTTATGGATTTTTTTTCTTTTCTTCTTTCTTTACTAACTTCAAATTAATTTTTCATCAATATTAATTCATATTTTATGTCATAATAATTATTTACTCAACTGGACAAGTCGGCCAAAAATCGTCTCTGAAGGCGAAATGACCAAAATGCCCTCCGTTTGGCTTAACGGGTCAAAATTGTCTGTACCGATTGAAAAATTTTTCTAAATATTTTCTTGGCATTCTAATGCCATAGGAACCTCAATGACCCTTCTCTGAAGTCCCAAAAATTATTTTATGAATTTTTCCCTGGGTCTAGGGCCCCTAGTTGCGAGAACCGCAACTTCACTCTGGTTTCCCATCGCTTGGGCACCGGCTCATTTGACTTGGTTGTATTTTATTTCTAAAATTTTTACTAAATTTTTCTTATTAATATTTGAGTTAATTATGGTTCCTGACTTTAGTTTAAATATTTTTCCGAACGTTTCTGTTATCGGACCGACAAGTCACCGAACAAAGATAATGTATGGAGTTGCTACCGAGGGTGTTACAACTCTTCCTCTAATTTAAATTCGTCCTCGAAATTTACTGATGCAAACAGTTGAGGGAACTGTTGCCTCATCGTCTCTTCACTTTCCCAAGTTGCCTCCTCGGTGTTGTGGTGCCTCCAAAGCACTTTCACTGCTGGAATCGCTTATTCCTCAACTCTTTTACTTCGAGCCAGGATCCGTAGAGGTTCTTCTTCATATGTCAAATCCGATTGTATTTCAATTTCTTCCCTGGAGATGACATGTGAAGGATCTGAGCGGTATCTTCTGAGCATGGACACGTGGAACACATTGTGGATCTTGTGCAGCTCTGGTGGTAAAGCTAGCCTGTAGGCTACTAGCCCCACACGTTCAATGACTTCATATGGGCCAATGAACCTAGGGCTTAACTTACCTTTTCTTCCAAACCTCAATACCTTTTTCCACAGTGACACCTTGAGGAACACTTTGTCGCCAACCACATATTCTATTTCTTTTCTCTTCAGGTCGGTATAAGATTTACATGCATCGAGGCAACCTTCAGTTGGCTTTGATTAGTTTCACTTTCTCCTCGCTGTTTCACCGTGTCCGGCCCTACTGCTTTGTTCGCCCAATTCAGTCCAAAGACACTGGAGTTCTACATTTTCTCCCATACAAAGGCTTCATACGGGGCCATTTAGATGCTAGCTTGGTAGCTATTGTTGTAAGCAAATTACGCGATGGGAGGTATCTATCCCAACTTCCTCAAACTCAATGACACAACTCCTCGGCATATCCTCAAGGACTCGGATTACTCTTTACGATTGCCCATCCGTGCGAGGATGAAAAGTCATCTTGAAGTGGAGTTGTGTACCCAAGGACTCATGCAACTTCTTCCAATCTCGATGTAAACCTTGGGTCTCGATCGATATGATAGAAAGTGGAATTCCATGCGATCTAACTATCTCACCGATATACAATCGCTAACTTCTCCGGAGTAGTCACCCTAATCGGCAGAAGTGTCGACTTCACAATCTATCCACTATCACCCATACCGCATCATGTTTCTTCGGGTGAGAGGTAGACCACTTACAAAATCCATGGTGACCAGATCCCATTTCCATTCTAGTATTCGTATAGGCTTTAGCAAACCCGATGGAACTTGATGTTCTGCCTTGACTTGCTGACATGTCAAGCATTTAGTCACATAGTCGGCTATGTCCTTCTTCATACTGTGCCACCAATCAAGCTTGGATCATGATAAATCTTTGTACTTCCTGGGTGCATAGCATATACACTGGTGTGTGCTTCTTTTAGAATACTGGCCTTCAATTCCCCATCATCTGGTACACACAGTCTTCCTTTGTAGTACAGACACCCATCTGCTTTCACCTCATAGTCAGTTGCTTTCCCTCCTAGGATTTTGCTCATAATAGCCATTAACTTTTCATCTACCTTCAACCCATCTAAAATCTGCTGTAGCAGGTTTGGCCTCACTTGTAACTCAGCTAAAATAGCTCCATCTCGAACCAAAGATAGACGGGCATTCAATGATCTCAAAGCTGTGATGGATTTTCTGCTCAAAGCATCAGCAACTACATTTGCCTTCCCAGGATGGTAGTCAATCACACAATCATAGTCCTTCAGGAACTCAATCCATCGCCTCTGTCTAAGGTTGAGCTCCTTCTGAGTTGGCAAATATTTTAGACTCTTGTGGTCTGTGTAAATGTAGCACTTTTCACCATACAAGTAATGCCTCCATATCTTGATTGCAAAGATAATTGCAAGCTCTAGATCATGGGTAGGTAATTGCTCATGTGGCCTTAGCTGCTGGAAGCATAGCGACCACCTTCCCCTCTTGCATCAATACACACCCTAACCCATTATGAGAGGCATCCTTTGAGACCACAAAGTCCTTTCCTGACACTGGCTGTGTTAACACTGGTGCCTCTGTCAACATAGCCTTTAACTTCTCAAAACTGGTCTGATATTTATCATTCCAGTCAAATCTAACACTCTTGTGTAACAACTTGGTCATTGGAGGCCTATTAGGAAAATCCTTCACAAATCTTACGTAATACCCAATAGCCCCAAGAAGCTTCTAACCTCAGTTGTATTCCTGGGAGGCTTCCATTCCATCACCGCTTCTATTTTCTTGGGATCCACCCTAATCCCATCAGCTGACACTATGTGTTCAAGGAATGTAATCTCATTCAACCAAAAGTCACACTTGGACAACTTAGCATACAGCTTCTTTTCTCTCAGGGTTTGCAGAACAATCCTCAAATACTCATCATGTTCTTCCCGGGTCTTAGAATACACCAAAATATCATCAATAAAGACCACTAAGAACCGATCTAAGTGTTGATGGAAGATACGGTTCATAAGGTCCATGAATCTTTGGTGCATTTGTTAGGCCAAAGGGCATCACGAGAAACTCATAATGCCCATACCGGGTCTGAATGCGATCTTGGCACATCTGCATCCTTCACCCTCAATCGATGATACGATGCGAGATCAATCTTAGAAAATACTCCTGCTACCTTCAACTGATCAAACATATCATCAATTCTAGGCAACGGATATTTGTTCGACACAGTCACTTTATTCAATCACGTGTCGATGCAAAGCCTCAAAGTCCCATCCTTCTTCTTTACAAACAGCACTGGAGCTCCCCATGGTGACACACTAGGGCGGATGAACCCCTTATCAAGCAACTCTTGCAACTGAGTTTTCAACTCCCTCAATTCAGTGGGTGCCATCCTGTAAGGAGCAATGGAAATGGGTGCTGTACCCGGCAGTGTCTCAATAGCAAATTCAACTTCCCTTTCTGGTGGCAAACTAGGCAACTCTTCAGGAAATACCTCTGGGAAGTCTCTTACTGTGGGTATATTACTCAGGTTTGGCTTAGCCTGCCTAGTATCCACCACATGTGCTAGGTAGGCTTCACAGCCTTTTCTCATCATTCTTCTTGCAACTGTGGCTGAGATAACATTGGACAGGAAATCTATCCTTTCACCCACAACAGTAATCTCATTACCTTCAAAAGTTTTCAAAGAAATTCTCTTCAATTTGCAATCAACTATTGCCTGATGACGTGACAACCAGTCCATTCCCAAAATCACGTCAAACTCGTGGAAAGGCAACTCAATCAGGTCTGCTAAGAATTCATACCCCTGAATCCTTAACGGGCAACCCTTGTACACTTTGTTCACTACTACACTGTGGCCCAATGGATTAGTGACTAGAATGTCTTGGTCACTCTCCCCTACTAGTATCCCCCTTTCTACGGGTAGGTTGATGCAGATGTATGAATGAGTGGATCCTGGATCCACCAATGCATGCACAGATGTATTGTAGAGGGAGAACGTACCCCTGATGACGTCCGGGGCATCTTGCTCCTCCTGGGCTCTAATGGCATAGGCTCTGGTAGGTGGTGCATTATCGGCCTCTCACGACTCGGATGCGAGCCTCGAGATGGTCCCACTGCGTCAGATTTGCCAGATTTCCTACCCCTTTGTGGTGCAGGAGCAGGTGTATCTGCTTCTATTGGAGCAGTTGTAGTAGTTCTGCGTGGACAGTTCTTCAACTGATGCTCTGTTGACCCACACCTTAAGCAGGCACCAGTCACTCTCCAACACTTCTTGTGCCACTTCGTGCGGTGTGGACATGCAGAAGATCTGGGCTGGTCCTGAACCCCATCCCCGGAGAGCGCCCACCGATGGTGTGGGTGACCTCTCCTAGGGGTAAGCGTGGCTCAGGCCTGAGGTGACCACGACCTTGTGGTTGGCTGAACCACTGCAGGTGGACCTTTGAACTTCTTCCCAAATGCAGGAGATGAACTAGACTGACCTGGGCCCCTCTTCTGCTGTCTCTCTCTTCTGGTTTGCTCACTTATTCTAACCTTTTCAACCTTTATTGCAGCTTCCACTAACTTAGTGAAGTCAGTGATTCCCAAGGCAGTGATCATGATCTTTATGTTGTCATTTAATCCCTCCTCAAATCTCTTGCACCTTTCGGCCTCATTAGGGACTATCTCCCTTCCGTAGCGGCTCAATCTGACGAATTCCTTTTCATACTCGGCCACTGACAGCTGTCTCTGCCTCAAATTAATGAACTCTCTTCTTCTCTCTTCCAGGTATACACTACCCACATATTTCTTCTTAAATTCGGAGAGGAAGAAGTCCCAAGTTACATTTTCTGTTTGACTTCACCGGACACGATCCCACCATTCATATGCATCGTCTTGCAAAGAGAGATCTGAGCTTCTAGATTTTGCTCTGGAGTACAGTGGAGTTGTTTTAAAACTCTGCCTGTTCTGTTCAACCAATTTTCGGCTGCAATAGAATCATCTTCTCTCTTGCCAAAGAAGTCCACTGCTCCAAACTTTCTCAATTTTTCCAGGTGTGATTTTGGTTGTGGAGGTGGTGGTGGTGGTGGTATTACCCCGGCCATTTGTCTGAAGAATTCGGCCATTTGTTGGAACATGGCTGTGGAGGCCGAGGTGCTCGCTTGAGTCAAGCGGAGTAGGTTCTCCCATACCCCTAGTCTCAACTGCTGCAGGTGGAGCATGACTCTCCACTTCCTCCTCAACTGCTCTCTGAGATGTAGGGTCCATATCCTATTCAAAATAACAAAGACAAACAGATCTGCATTTGTGTCACCTCGACTCTTACAAATGCAATGCATGGTATGGACTCAATCTAGGCCCAGAAACGCCTAAACCGTGCTCTGATACCACTAAATGTGACACCCCTTACCCGTGTACAGTATATCCGAGTAAGCAATGTCACACGGTGTATCGGCACACTCTATTTTACCTTAATCAATTTTGTCATAGTTTTGAACATAATTTATAAAATATAATTTATTTAAGCCATTTATCGAAATTATTATTTATTTGAGAATCCGATAATTTTAAAAAAAATCCGGCAGAGTACCGGCTAAAAATGGAGAAAACAGTTCTTCGGACCCTGTGAAAAACACTTCCAATATCATTTCCAAATAATCCCAACTCCATTTATCAACAAAGTCTCAGAATGATTTCACCAACCTTTCCATTGCTCAAACATAAGCAATAAATAAATATTCAAATTTTTCCATTCACAAACACAATTCTCATTATTTACATGAACATCAAAATACATTACATATGTGAAAATAAAGGTTAGTTACAAAATATCAAAATGTAACCTAGTGTCCTACCAATGCACTGTAGGTGGTGAGGTGATACGGACACTATGTTGAGCTGCAGGAGGTCTCACCCAGTCTGCGGTCTACTGGGCTCTCGATCAGTATCTCCAGAACCTACGCGTGGCAAAAACAACGCGCTAAGCAATAATGCTTAGTGATGCAATAATAAACTAAAAAGAAATAACAGAAATAAATATGCATTGAATGTATATGTCTTAATTGTTTTGTATTCGTATATCCATTTATTTCGTTAACTTTTTCCACTTTCCTTCATTTGGTTGCCCAAGTAACCTATACTGGACGATTGGACTGGATAACGGGTAAACTGGCACTGGGTATCAAGTACCTTGGGCCGTCACACCATCGGTCACATATGTATCTCCCGGTATGTAACAGAGCAGCTAACAAGCTGTAAATAATATTAGGCACGAGGCTAAGTCTCAACACAATATCAAAATGGCTAAAAGCCATAAAATCACAGAATGGCATAATGCCATGTGCAGTACTGCTAACTGAACCCTATTGGCATGCCAAACTATCCAAACCAATCTTGTTAGGTATACTAGGGTATTTGATACTTTAAGATTCTTCAATTTGTGAATTTCAAGTTTTGGTGTCACTATTCACTTTATTAGTCAACAAAAATGTTGACTTTTGGATAGAAAATAGGTGTATTGGTTTTAACACTCCCAATGTACCACATTTTGCATTTAAAACTTGTTGGAATTAATCACCAAATCCATTTCCAAACTTAGCACTAAGGGGTAGAATTTTTCAGTTTTTGTACCATGAATTTACTGTTCCATTAAGGACTGTTACAGTGGAAATTTGAGGAAATGGTAAACATGAAAGTTGTTCCTTATTTTGTCTAGTTGAATTTCTTTTTTTGAATCACTCCATTTGGAGTTTTGTAGCTCCAGATATGGTCCAAAAACCACAGCTGGCCGGATTTCAAATCTGCAGAATTTACCAAATCTACAGTACAATGAACAGTGATTGCCACTGCCTTGTTGAATAGGTTCTGGTCATAATTTGGGGTAGGTTTCTTCATGAAAGTTGTTTGTCTATGTCTTATCTTGTTGCTGTAAAACTTTCAGGTCAAATGGACCATTCTACAGTGAGTTATGGCCAAATGAACAGTTACTGTTCATTTGGTCATTCTGCAGAATCTGCTTGCAGGGTATCCGGATTGGGGCCAATTTTTGGTCCACTTGCTTTGGTCTTTTGGGCATGGTTTCTTCAGCAAAATTGTGCCATTATAAGTCTAGTTTCATTTCCAATTGGCCAAACACCAATTGAACCTACACAACCAAAGATATGGCAGTCCAAACAGGCTGGACTCACATCCTCCCTGCTGTTGTCACTAGGCAGCCTACCAAAACACTTTGTAACACTCTAATGCACTTCAAATTATGTTCAACTTACCTCAAATGGTCACTAATTGACCATTAGAATGTTCTTTAACAATTTCATAAGCTAAATCCAAGTTTTACTCCCAAACCCTAGCTCATATTCAAGGTTTACACCAATTACCTTAGTTAGCACACCAATTCATTATACATGTATATATATACCTTAAACATCATCTTTAGTCCACTCTAAGTCCATCAAAACAATCACTCTTATCCCTTCCTTAGGGCTGCCGAAATTTCAAGGAGTACATACACATAAATTTCATTCATTTAATTCACAATTCCTTACTTATTTTAAGTCCTTAATATGGAATAAAAGAAGTATGAGTATAAATAGGCACTAACCTCTTTGCTCAACTTATTGGACTAGTGAAAACTCTAAAATTTCTCCTCTTTGTGGCTGCCTAGAGCTTCCTTAGGGTGTGTGGATAAGTTTTAGTGAAGGTGACTTAGGGTTTTAGGGTGAGGTTTGAGAGATTTTTAAGCTTGAATGGAGTGTTAATGGAGGTTTAGGGCAAGCGCATGATTTCGGCTGGTTTTGGGGAGGAAGATGGCTGATGGCATTTTTAGTTCCTTTGGTCTATTTTTGTCTCTTTTATTGGTTAATTAAATAGTTGTTTAAATGCAATTGGTGGGAACTTTTTAATTGACATCATAATGATGTCATAATTTACTTTTTATGGATTTTTTTTCTTTTCTTCTTTCTTTACTAACTTCAAATTAATTTTTCATCAACATTAATTCATATTTTATGTCATAATAATTATTTACTCAACTGGACAAGTCGGCCAAAAATCGTCTCTGAAGGCGAAATGACCAAAATGCCCTCCGTTTGGCTTAACGGGTCAAAATTGTCTGTACCGATTGAAAAATTTTTCTAAATATTTTCTTAGCATTCTAATGCCATAGGAACCTCAATGACCCTTCTCTGGAGTCCCAAAAATTATTTTATGAATTTTTCCCCAGGTCTAGGGCCCCTAGTTGCGAGAACCGCAACTTCCCTCTGGTTACCCATCGCTTGGGCACCGGCTCATTTGACTTAGTTGTATTTTATTTCTAAAATTTTTACTAAATTTTTCTTATTAATATTTGAGTTAATTATGGTTCCTGACTTTAGTTTAAATATTTTTCCGAACATTCTAGCTGTCCGGATCGACACCGGTCACCGGAATAGTAGAATGTACGGAGTTGCTACCGGGAGGGTGTTACATATGTGCCATTTTGCACTATCTTGTTTGCTTTTGTTTAACTTATTTCCTTCTTAATAAAATAGTTTGGGATATCGTTACGTGTCTAAAGTAGGTTGTTTGCTCTGGTGGCAATTTCTCATCTAGCGTTTTTCTCATTTATTAATGTTCTATTTGTTTCCTTCTTTCATTCCACACTTAACTTTAATTATTTTATTTCTTAATCTAATCTTCTTCCTTAACTTAACTATCGAGTCGTTATTTAGCATCTCTTAGCGCCCCTAATAAATCTCCTATACTTCAATATTACTTTGATTTGGTCCTCTGACCATTCTAGTCCATACTTTAACTAATATTCATAACGTTTCTTTATTACATTCGCACCAACTATTCTAATTTTTTTACTTTCACAACTCTTTTATCTATCAATATTCTATAGCTTATTTTTCACTGGTTTGCGATCATTACCTTTTTTTTTTCAACCATAAACAATTCTTTAATCTTAAGAAGGAAGTCTACCAGACTCTTCTGTTTCCCATGCTATTCAAAAGTTTCGCTTGAATTCTAATCTAATCCTTATAATCTGCACAAAAAAATTGTGCTCTTCCTAAAGAATACCTGGCCAACTAGTTCCTATCGAATTACTGTTATCAGTAGAATATCATTTCTTAACTGTTTTATAAATTATAATTGTCATCCATAGCATCCTGTCTCTTCTAGGGGAACAAATTTATATTTTGTGTCTTACTGCTACACAAATAGAATACTGTTCCTTACTAAACTTTGAGCAAAAGTTCTATTGCAATACCAGAATAATTATAATGTATCGATCGGGCTCCCACCACTAGAGGAATTGTCCGCTTTGGCCATAAGCCTCACGGTTTTGTCCCATAAGTGGAATGGAGAACTTCCCAGGTGGTCACCCATCCTAGAATTTCTCTCAAGCGAGCACGCTTAACCCTGGAGTTCTTCCAACTCTCTAAGCCATTCCACCAAAAGGCGCCTCTAGTGATTAGTTCCCCCATCTTATATATCATTACTTTTTGAACCCAACACCATCTCCGTGCTTTGCCGATGTGGGATTTGCCTAAGGGACCTTTCTAAACATGTCACACCCTACTCCTTGTAAGATGTAACATGTTCCCATAGTACACCTAATGAATTGTCATACTTCACCTACCGGTAACCCATTAAATATACTACAAGGGATTTTAAAACAATTTTCGTTCATTTTGAAATTGGTGGGTAAAAATTTTTCAAATTTTAAAAACCTTTATTTAAAGTCCAAACATAATTTAAATTTTTGGATATTTAAAATCTCTGCAATTTTTACAAAAACTTCGGCAGAGTGCCGTCTCTATTTTGAGAAAACAGTTCTTCAAAACCTGAAAATAGAAACACTCCCAATATATTTCTTAATCACAACTCCATTTGCAACCACCAAACTTCAAATCAACAGCAATAGCAATACTTCAATTCAAAATTCAAATTTCAAATCAAGAATTAATATCTCAAAACATTTCATAACTCATGCACATTGCATTTTAAATCATTAATTTACAATCATAAGTTAATTTACAGACGCAAAATCTTAAAAATAATATTATTACAATTTTATCTATACAACTGCTTAAATTACAGAGATACATATGCATACTATCATATTTACATCAAACTAAACTACCAGGGTATAGGCAAATACCCGTACAAAAATTCTTCAATTGTTCTCCTCTCTAAGCTCTGCTTTGCTATGTCCTTTTCTCTATCTCATGACGACAAGTTAAAGCTATCGCTGAGTATATAAATACTCAGTGGTGCACAATAAGCATAAAATGCATAATATAAAACATTTATGAACAAATCATCATTCAAAAATCTCATAATCGCATTTCACAATTTTTTTCTCAAATCGTATTTATAACAAATCATAATTTTCAAAGCTTAATATAGCACAACTTGATCAAACAATTTAATAAATATAGTGTTGCCAAACAATAACACAACTTAAGACATAACACAAAATTTCCGAACATGTCGTGTGTACATCACGACAAGGCATACTCACCCCACTAATCGAAATCAATGAGAGAGGTGACTAGCTAGCTAATGAGTACTCATCCAAACTCACCCCTCAGACTGAAAAGCCAGAGAAGGTGAAAAGTGATCAAATATCAAACTCACCCCACAAGGAGAGGAGGAACATATTAATATTGTCATGGCAAGTGTGAATTAAAAATAATTTAAATCAAATTATTCAAATATTTTATACAATTCACAAATCATGTTTCATTCTAAACTTTTCATTACAAAGTAGGCAACACACTATTTTTCAAATAAGATTTTCAAAGCCATAACTAAATTCAAAACCATATTGTTCAAATATTTCATACAAATCAATAAATAATTTTCATTCCAAATTTCCATTGTAGAATAGGCAACACAACACTCTCGAAATTCATAATGAACAAAACACATTCACAATGTATAACAAATCAATTTCCATTATGAAAACTATAATTTAAAAACTTTTGTGCACAAACCTGGACTTAGTCGCCTCTAGGCCTTCCGGGTCTTTTTCAACTGAAACACAAAATTTATAGTGTTTCAGTATCTTATTTCACCATAAATCCAATAATTAATTCATAAATACTTAATTCTAGCCCAAATATGCTTAAACTAATATTCTTGGAAATTTTCATTTTGGAGTTACTATTCATAGTACTATTCAAGTCAATTTGTTGCCTTTCTAAGGCTTAATAGGTATGGGAATCCCAACTTCACCCACATACCACATTTTGGACACCAAACTTGTTGGTTTTGGTTGTTTATTCAAATTCTAAGTCTTTTAGGCAAATTTACAAATTTTCAATTTTTGTGTCTAAAGTTGCACTGTTCCATTGGTCATTTTTCTATTAGAATTTGGCAAAACTTTCTTCATAGAAAATGTTCCCTATTGTCTTAAGTTTATTCTCCTTTTTGAATCACTCTAATTGGAGTTTTGTAGCTCAAGTTATGGCCATTTGAATCATGGCTGCTAGATTAGACTTTACCCAGATTTTCTGGGCAATTTTGGTTCTGGCAGTTTTAGGTTACCAACTTGGGGTGGCCAAATAACTTAGTTAATGGCATAATTTGGGTTTGTGTTCTTCATGAAAGTTTTAGGTCTATATCTCATCTAACCACTGGTAAAATGTCAGGTCATTTTGACCTGCCTAGCTCAAGTTATGGCCAAATGAACAATTACTGTTTATTTGGTCAGTTTGAACAGGGTAGACTGAGATTTTCCAAGTTTGGTCAATTTGTTCACTAGGTTTTGGTCACTTTTTGGGCATGCTTCCAAAATGAAAATTGTGTCATTTAGTGTCTATTTTCATCCCCAATTGATCTCATACCAATTAGACTTGTAAATTTTCATTTTTGGTCTCTCAAAGGGACCTTGGTCATGCTGCCAGCAGCATGACCACACTCAATCCGAATTTGGTTTTGGTTCAAACACTTCTAACACATTCCATTTGGTCATAATTGACCATTTCTCACTTCAAATTAGGTCCAAGACATCATTTACCAATTCTCACATTTTTGGTCTCTAAACCCTAAGTGTCCAAACCCTAACTATACTAAATTGTCACATTTAACCAATTCTAAGCATCTCAATCTCACTACCTCATTCATGCAAGCTTGCCTAACTTATTAAATTCAATCAAAACTCAAACATATGCATAGTAGCTCTAGTTGGCCAAATTTTCAGTTTGGTCCTTCACAAATGTTTTTATTTCATTTTAAGTTAAGATCTAAGTTACCTACACTAAGAACACAAATATTAAACATAAATTTTCAATTTAAATTCACTAACCTTAAACTTTGAATTTCAATCTTCAATTCCACCCCTCTTTCCTTCTTTCTTTCTTGCTCAATCCTCTTCTCAAGTGAGGTTATCAAGTTCTAATGGATTAATTTGGGGTTAAGGTAAACTTTAGTAGGAGTTTTGAAGCTTGAACTCAAGCTTCAATGGAGTTCTTCCATGGTGGCTTAGGGAGAGGTGGCGGCAACTTGGAGAAAGGAAGAAAACTTTTGTTTTTTTTCTTTTCTTTTCTTTTCCTTGTTTTATGTCTTAGGAAGACCAAAAACTCAATTTAATTGAATTTATTAATTATAGTCTTTATGGCATCATGCATGACGTCATCTTCCTTCACTTTTTCATTTTCTCTCTTTTTTTCTTTTTTTTATTTATTTATTTTTCTATTAGTTCTTTAATTTAATTCTCGACTTCGAAATTTTCTTTTCCCTGATTTTATTTGACAGTTAGGTCAGGAGTCAGCTCTTGGGGTCAATTGACGAAATCGCCCCTCGCCGGTTCAACCCGGTTTGCAAATAATTCAATATTTCTTCCGGCTCCCTGACCTAATTATTTGACTGGCTTAATAGTTCTTTTTCGTGATTTTCTCTTTTCCACTGTGTTCGTAAGGGTCCTAAGGACCGCGGCATCTCATTTTACAGTTCGAAATTTGAGTTTAAATCGACTTCGTAGTCGTTCCCAAGAAGGTCATCCATCGCTGTGACTCTCGGCTCATTTAACTTCTTATGTTCTGTTTTTCTTATTTATACTTAACTAATTGACAATTACTAATTATTTGTGTTTATGGCTTATCTAGTTGTCTTAAGTGTGGTTCTAATCCCCTTTATTGTCCGGACTGACACCGGCCACCGGAACAGTGAAATTTACCAGGCTATACAAATAGGGGTGTTACATATAAACCCCATATCGGAGACTGGATGACTTAGCCCTATAGGTGTTATTTTTAAATTTTGACCATGCTAAAATCTCTAGTCCCATAACAATTCCTGATGTACTGTGATTCATGCTAGGGTAACGGAGTCTTTAACTCTCACTACCTTGCAACATGATCTTTTGATATTCTAATTATAGAGTTTTAAATCCCGAATTAGGATTTTCAAACTCAGTTCTAGAAATAAAACTCTATTCTGGTATATTTGTACCATAGTGAAAGTCATTTATAACTATTCTTATCCTTATGTACTATTGAGTAGTACGTAGCTCTACACAATAAATCTCAAGTCAGTACTGTAATCTGCAGCTTACAACACAAACATCAAGAATATTGCATAGTCACTACGATACATCCCAATAGATCAAACTTCCCTATGTCTTATTTCTTTCAAATCCACTAATATCTTAAAGTTATTTTGATTATGGTACTTACTGACATCTATCAACAGTAATACCTTTACTTCCATCTAGGGCAGATATATTACTAAAACTTACTTTTAGGTTCTCTTGCCTTACCTAATTAGGCTTACTAATTAACTTTATAATTTATCATAGTCTAGGAAATGTCTCTCACTAGAAACTTTTCCAAAATTAATTCCAATCACGCTTATTATCGCAATTCTTATCATAAAAGACTAATTACTAACACATTAAAATTTATCTCCATGCAAGGGAATAGTAGTAGAACATATAATTTTAGCATTAGCATATAAACAAGTAGAGCCGGAATCAAATAGTACATAATTATTCCTTTCACAAGTTAAGAACATATCGGCAACTACATCTGAAGTCTCTGCTTCTTTCCCTTGATGCATGGCATTCCCTCTTTCTAATGTATTCCTCTGCTCGGGTTGGTCCATTGTGCGAGGATTACCTGAAGTGTTGTCTCTACTTCTACCTCTGCCCCTACTGACTATTAATGAGCCTCTAAAATCAGAATCTTGAACTAATTCCTCTGGTGTAGTATATGGCATAAATCGACGTACACTAGAACAATCTCGAGCAAAATGTCCAATTCCACCACAATTGAAACAGGCTCCAGTGACCCTATGGCATATACCCCCGTGTAATTTTTCACAAACATCACAGATACGGATAGGGTAGGAACTTCTAGTTCTTTGACGAATGGTTCTTGATTGCTTCCGCCCTGAAGATCCGCCTCTGTCATACTTAGGAGCTCGGGGTCCCTCAAAATCTTTTCTCTTTCCCAAATTACTACTCGAACTTTGACCGATGGATTTCCCACTTTTCTCTTTTTCATGCTGCTCTTGAGGGGGTTGGGTTTGTACTTGAGCCTGGGCTGACAGATTATCAGCCATTTGCTGAAAGAACATGGCTATCTGCTAGGCCGTTAGTGCAGTAATTTGTATAGGAGGGACTGGTGCAGTTGGACCTCCAACGCTCTGCGAAACTGGGGCTTCTCCTTGTACATTAGCTGTATCAGACTGCTTTACTGTTTTATCCCCCTTGTCCATATCTATTCACAGGATTTTTTTTTTTCCTGTACAACCAACACAAGGAAATTTCTCCCCGTTAGTTCATAATTATGATGTAAATGTACTATATGTATCAAACATTTGAGCAGTTGTACTTATCGAAAAATATTTCAAATTCACAGTTCAAAATTTACTTTAAAGCCTTTGCTCTAATACCACTAAAATATGTCACACCCTACTCCTCTTAAGATGTAACATGCTCCCGTAGTACACCTAATGAATTACCGTACTTCGCCTACCGATAACCCATTAAATATACTATAAGGGATTTTAAAACAATTTTCGTTCATTTTTAAATTGGTGGGTAAAATTTTTTCTCAATTATTAAAAAACCTTTATTTAAAGTCCAATATAAATCTAATTTTTAGATGTTTAAAATCTCCGCAATTTTTACAAAAATTTCGGCAGAGTGCCGTCTGTATTTTGAGAAAACAGTTCTTCAAAACCTGAAAATAAAGACACTCCCAATATATTTCTCAATCACAACTTCTTCAAATTCACAATCAATCTCAACCAAATTTTTTCAAGTTTCAAATTTCAACAATCCTCATTAAAGTAACAAAATTAATATTTACATTCATGGGAGCATTAAAAATTTAGTAGTGCAAAACTTTATAAGTACATAAAATCTCAAGATAATATTACAATAATTTGTATTTGATTATAGTCCAAAAATATATTACAAAAGAGTTGGTACAACTGCTCAACTGAAATTACATACATATAATTACAGAATTACATCAAAATCTAATGTACAAGGGTATACCTATGATATACCCGAAGGTAGTCTCACTATGTCTTTTCAGTAATCCTGCTCAGTTGCTTTATATTTCCTTTCACCTGCGACAACATACAAAGCTATCGCTGAGTGGTGAACTCAGTGGTGCACAAACTAATAATTTAAAACTTAATACAAATTATGCTTGACAATTCATAACAAATAGAATTTTAAAATTTCTAAATTCTTCAAAATCCATGACCTTCAGAAATCAACATTTTCATTCATGCAAATTATTCATTTGAATAACATTTTGATCAAATAGTAACTATTTATTTACATTTCTTTTAAATTTCGAAACAATACAAAAATTTTTGAATCACTGACAAATTATTTATTTCAATCACAATTTATCAAATTATGCATAATTTAAAGGGCGTTGCCAACAATTCACACAGTCGAACCCATGACCCAAAATTCAAATAGATGCCGTGTTGTACACCACGACATTTCACACTCTCCCAATAACCGAAGCTAAAAGGGAGAAACAAAGACTAGCTAGTATATATGAGTACTCATTCAAATCATTCCCCAACTGGCAAGCCAGAGAGGAAGAAACTCGCCCCATCAAGTGGAGGAGTTATCTCACTAGACAAGCTAATGAGAATTCACAACATATTTTGTCATGTCAACTGTGGTTTCAAATCATATTCAAAACAATTTCTATTTACAAAGTGTTTACAAACCGTCAACATATTTAATCATCATAAATTCATGCTCAAAGTTGGCAACACATCAAACTTAAAATTTATAATCCTCAAAATCATGCAATAAATCCTTAAATGCATAGAAAAATTTACAATTAATTTATACAATTTCATTCAACAAATTAAAATTCTCAACACAACAAAATTATAAATCATAAAATAAACTTGTTCAAATCAATTTAGAAGTGAAAAGTAACAAAATAGTTAGTTGTGCACAAACCTTATACGAGTCGCCTCTTGGCCTTGACTCGATGTCTCGATTTCTTTCCCGGTGTTCTTTTCAACTGAAACACACAGTTTCACAGTGTTTCAGTATCATAACTCATTGTAAATCCAAAAATAAATTCAAATTCACTTTTATCTAGCTCTAATGTGCTAAACTTGACGTTCTGTAATTTTTGTGTTTCGGGGTTACTATTCACCACACTATTCAAGTCAATTTGTTGACTTTCTAAGGCTTAATAGGTATGGGAATTCCAACTTCACCCACATACCACATTTTGGTCACTAAATTTGTTGGTTTTGGTTGTTTACTCAATTTCTAAGTCTTTTAGGCAAATTTGCAAATTTTCAGTTTTGGTGTCTTAAGTTGCACTGTTCCATTAGTCATTTTACTGTTGGAATTTAGCAAACCTTTCTTCATAGAAAATGTTCCCTATTGTCTTAAGTTTATTCTCCTTTTTGAATCACTCCAATTGGAGTTTTGTAGCTCAAGTTATAGCCATTTGAACTATAGCTGCCGGATTGGACTCAGCCCAGATTTTCTGGCCAATTTTGGTTCTGGCAGTTTTAGGTCACCAACTTTGGGTGGCCAAATGACTTGGTTAATGGTAGAATTTAGGTTTGTGTTCTTCATGAAAGTTTTAGTTCTATATCTAAACTATCCACTGGTAAAATTTCAGGTAATTTAGACCTGCCTAGCTCAAGTTATGGCCAAATGAACAAACACTATTCATTTGGTCAGTTTGTACAGGGCAGACTGAGAATTTCCGGATTTGGTCAATTTGTTCACTAGGTTTTGGTCACTTTTTGTGCATGTTTCCTAAATGAAAATTGTGTCATTTTGTGTCTATTTTCATTCCCAATTGGTCTCATACCAAATAGACTTGTAAATTTTCAGTTTTGGTCCCTCAAAAGGACCTTGCAGCATGACCACATTAAATCCGAATCTAAACTCAATTCAAACACTTCCATCACACTTCATTTGATCACAAATGACTATTTCTCACTTCAAATTAGGTCAAATACATCATTCCACCATTTCTCCAAATTTTGTCTCCTAAACCCTAAGTGTCCAAAACCCTAACTCACTAAATTATTGCATTTAACCAATTCAATGCCTATATACATGCTTCTTCAACCCAAACAAGATCACATACACCTTTAAGTCCATCAAACTCATGCATACACACATCAAAACCCTAGTTGGACAAAATTCAACTTTGTCCCCTAACACTTGTCTTCATTTCATTTTAAGCTTATTTCCAAGTTCATTCAATCATAAACACATGTATTAAACTCAAAATTCCAAAGTAAATAGCTTACCTCAACTTTGATATTCAATCTTCAATTTTTCTCCTCTTTTCTTCTTTCTTTCTTGCTAAATCTCTTTCTCAAAGGAAGAAAATAAGGTTTTATGAAGTGATTGGGGAAGAATTTTGGGTTTAATGGTGGATTTAAATCTTGGAGCAAGCTTTCATGGAAGTGTGGTAATGGTGGTGTTAAGGGAGAGGTGGGCCGGCAACATGGATGAGGAAGAAGAAAAATGATTTTTCTTTCTTTTCTTTTTTTTTAAATATTTTATGTCTTATGGAAGACCATAAATCAATTTAATTAAATTTATTTATTATAATCTTTATGGCATCATGCGTGATGTCATGCATGATGTCATCTCCCTTCACTTTTTCATTTTCTTTTTTTTTTCTATTTATTTTTCTATTAGTTCTTTAATTTAATTCCCAACTCCGAAATTTTCTTTTCTCCGATTTTATTTGACAGTTAGGTCAGGAGTCAGCTCTCGGGGTCAATTGACCAAATCGCCCCTCGCCGGTTCAACCCGATTTGCAAATAATTCAATATTTATTTCGGCTCCCTGACCTAATTATTTGACTGGCTTAACAACCTTTTTCCGTGATTTTCTCTTTTCCACTGTGTTCATAATAGTCCTAAGGACCACGGCGTCACATTTTACGATTTGAAATTTGAGTTTAAATCGACTTTGCAGTCGTTCCCGAGAAGGTCACCCATCACTGTAACTCTCGGCTCGTTTAACTTTTTATGTTCTGTTTTTCTTATTTATACTTAACTAATTGGCAATTACTAATTATTTGTGTTTATGGCTTATCTAGTTGTTTTAAGTGTGGTTCTAATCCCCTTAATTGTCCGGACCGACTCCGGTCACCAGAATAGTGAAATATACCAGGCTATGCAAATGGGGGTGTTACAGAGAAATTATAATTTTGGGTTAAGAACGCAAATTAAAAAGTAAGGGTAAATTGGTCTTTTCACATGGTGACATGTGGCACCATGAGATGGTGGCACATGGCACCATACAAGCTTGCTACTTGTCTTCCTATGATAGAAGACCACCTTTTATGATTTAAATGTAGCTTGATACATGGCTCCATAAGATTAAGTCAACCAAAAAGCAAGATGGGATCTTGTGGTGACATGTGACAAGAGTAAGTGAAGTTTGACTTTAGTATAAAAGGCCAAAGTAAGAAAGAGAAAATAATCTTCTTCCTCTTCTCCATTTTGGATGGCAACTTGGAGTGTTCTTCTCCTCTCTTCTTTTCTCATTTGATTCAAAGAGAAATCACTTGTTTTCTTTGAGTTAAAATTGCTAAAAAAAGGTTTCTAGTGTCCTAAACACCCATTAACCTTCACTAAATCACTAAACCCCATCTTCAAGTGGTTGGCTGTAACACCCCTATTTGCATAGCCTGGTATATTTCACTGTTTCGGTGACCGGAGTCGGTTCGGACAATTAAGGGGATTAGGACCACACTTAAGACAACTAGAGAAACCATAAACACAAATAATTAGTAATGTTCAATTAGTTAAGTATAAATAAGAAAAACAGAACATAAGAAGTTAAACGAGCCGAAAGTCACAGCGATGGATGACCTCCTCGGGAACGACTGCGAATTCATTTTAAACTCAAATTTCGAACCGTAAAAAGTGACGCTACGGTCCTTAGGACCCTTATAAACACAGTGGAAAAGATAAAATCACGAAAAAGAACTGTTAAGCCAGTCAAATAATTAGGTTAGGGAGCCGGAAGAAATATGGAATTAATTGCAAATCGGGATGAACCGGCGAGGGGCAATTTGGTCAATTGACATCGAGAGCTGACTCCTGACCTAACTGTCAAATAAAATTGGACAAAAGAAAATTTCGGAATCGAGAATTAAATTAAAGAACTAATAGAAAAATAAATAGAAAAAAAAAAGGAAATGGAAAAATGGAAAAGTCCAAAGGTTATGACATCATGCATGACCTCATGCATGATGCCATAAAGAATATAATTAATTTATTTATTTATTTACATTTTTGGTCTTCCATAAGACTTAAAAATTAATAATAATAAAAAAGAAAATCATTTCTTCTTCTTCAAAAAACGTTTTTATCTCTCTCTCACTTTTCTCTCCCAAGGTTCCTCCATTAACAAGCTTTTAAAGCTTGAAAAACTTAGTTCTTCCCCATAAATTTCAACCCTAAACCCTAAAAAGCTTCCAATCTACACTAGAAAAGAAGATTGAGGGAGAAGAAGAAAGAAGAAAGTGAAAGAATTGGTGGATTGTAAATCAAAGAATTAAGGTTAGTGTTCTTCTTCATTTTCCCTTTGAATCTATGTTTAAGTAGTTAAGTTATGCTTGTAAATAAACTTAAAATGGAAAGAAAATTTGTTGAGAGATTATATAGAATTTTGGACAGCTAGGGTTTGGTTGGACAAAGTATAAATTTGTTTGAGCTAAACATGTTGGAAGCTTAATTGAGTTAAGGGAGTATGCTTATAAGTGTTTAATTAGCTAAATGCAACAAATGACATGAATTAGGGTTTTGAACTTAGGGTTTGTGAACCAAAAATGCAAGAAATGAGTAAATGGCATGTTTGACCTATTGTGAACTGAAAAATGGTCAATTGTGACCAAATAAGTTGTGTTTGAATTATTAGAAGTGAAGCCAAATTCGGAGGTTGTATGGTCATGCTGCTGGCAGCATGACCAAGTCAACTTTGAAGGACCAAAACTGAAATTTTACAAGTCCAATTGATATGCCACCAATTGGGGATGAAAATAGACATAAAATAGCACAATTTTCATTAAGGAACCATGCCCAAAAACTGACCAAAACTTGGTGAACCAATTGACCAAAGTGAAATGAGAGCAGGCTGCCACTGCACCAAACTGACCAAATGAACAGTAACTGTTCATTTGGTCATAATTCGAGCTAGACAGGTCAAATTGACCTAAAATTTTACCAGCAATTAGATAAGATATAGATCTAAAACTTTCATGAAGAACACCAAGCCAAATTATGCCATTAACCCATTCAAATTATTGAGCAAAGTTGAGTTACTGAACCTGCAATTCTACAGATTTCCATTTGAGCAGTAAAGTTTGAATGGCTATAACTCTCTCTAGAAAACTCCGATTTAGGCGATTCTGGAACCGATGGAAACCTAAGATATAGTAGAACATTTCATATGAAGAAAGTTAGACCAAATTATGAACTTAACTTGATCAAATTACTAAACAAAGTTGGATCAAAAATCTGCCAGAACCAAAATACCAGTATGAACAGTGCACGTGAACAGTAATTGTATTTTGGCTATAACTTGAGCTACAAAACTCCGATTGAGGTGATCCAAAAATGAGAATACACTTAAGACAATAAGAAACATTTTTTATGAAGGAAGTTTTGTCAAATTCCAACAGTAGATCGATCAATGGAATAGTGCAACTAGGAGCACCAAAACCGAAAATTTGACAATTTGGCCAAAAGGACTTAAGTTTTGAGAAAATAACCAAAACCAACAAGTTTGGTGACCAAAATGTGGTATGTGGGTGAAGTTGGAATTCCCATACCTATTAAGCCTTAGAAAGTCAACAATTTGACTTGAATAGTGTAGTGAATAGTAACCCCGAAATGAAAATTTCTAAGAACGTTAGTTTAAGCATATTTGGGCTAGAATTAAGTATTTATTAATTAATTATTGGATTTATGGTAAGTTATGATACTGAAACACTGTGAAACTGTGTGTTTCAGTGGAAAAGAACATCGGGAAAGAACCCGAGGAATCGAGTCAAGGCCGATAGGCGACTCGCATCAGGTTTGTGCACAAAAATTTATAAATTATAGTTTTTACAATGAAAATTGATTTGTTATACATTGTGAATATGTTTATTTTATTATGAATTTCGAGAATGTTGTGCTACCTATTTTACAATGGAGATTTGAAATGAAGCTTGTTTAATTTTTTGCATTGTGAAATTTTTGTGTTAATTATGGGTTTTAAGTACTACGGTGTTGCCACCTGTGAATGAAAATTTGACTTTAGAAATTGATTGTGTTTCGCATAAAATATTTGAATAACTTGATTTAAATTGTTTTAATTCACACTTGGCATGGCAATATTAATATGTTCCTCATCCACTTGTAGGGTGAGTTTGATATTTGATCAGTTTCCTCCTCTTGCTTCCCACCGAGGCGAGTTTGGATGAGTACTCATTAGCTAGCTAGCCACCTCCCTCATTGATTTCGATTAGTGGGGGTGTTTGCCTTATCGTGATGTACACACGGCATGTTCAGAAATTTTGTGTCATGGCCTAAGTTGTGTTATTGTTTGGCAACACTATGTTTATTAAATTGTTTGATCAAGTTGTGCTATATTAAGCTTGAAATTATGATTTGTTATAAATGCAATTTGAGAAAGAAATTGTGAAATGCGATTATGAGATTTTTGAATGATGATTTGTTCATAAATGTCTTATATTATACATTTTATTCTTTATTGTGCACCACTGAGTATTTATATACTCAGCGATAGCTTTAACTTGCTGTCGCAGATAGAGAAAAGGACATAGCAATAGAGTGAGCTGCTACAGTCAGAGAGGAGCACGGTTGAAGAATTTCTGTACGGGTATTGTCTATACCCTGGTAGTTTAGTTTGATGTAAATATGATGGTATGCATATGTATCTCTGTAGTTTGAGCAGTTGTACAGATAAAATTGTAATAATATTATTCTTGAGATTTTGTGTTTGTAAATTTAATAGTGAATGTAAATTAAATATTTAAAATGCAATGTGCATGATTTTATGAAATGTTTTGAGTTATTAATTTTTGATTTGAAATTTGGATTTTGAGTTGAAGTGTTGCCATTGTTGTTGATTTGAAATTTGGTGGTTGCAAATGAAGTTGTGATTGAGAAAAATATTGGGAGTGTTTTTATTTTCAGGTTTTGAAGAACTGTTTTCTCAAAATACAGACGGCACTCTGCCGAAATTTTTGAAAAAATCGCGGAAATTTTAAATATCCAAAAAATTTTATTTATGTTTGGACTTTAAATAAAGGTTTTTAATATTTGAAAAAAATTTTACCCACCAATTCCAAAATGAACGAAAATTGTTTTAAAATCCCTTGTAGTATATTTAATGGGTTACCGGTAGGTGAAGTACGGTAATTCATTAGGTGTACTACGGGAACATGTTACATCTTACGAGGAGTAGGGTGTGACATTGGCAAAGCTTGAGAGGCAAGATTCGGGGCTGCCATAGTTGATTCTTGGTGTGCTTGTGGTGGACAAGCTAGAGGGACTACAATTGAGGTCCTAAAAGCATCCAAAGGAACGGACATTGATCAATTGTTCATCTTGGAGGTTAGTGATCAAAACCATTCTTTTAGTTAGGGTTTAATTGATTAAATTCCTAATGTTCAATTCTTGATGGCAAATGAAAGTTTAATGCATGCTAAAATGTGTTTTGGTATGCAATTGGGCATTAGAAATTGATTAGGCACATAATTCATCATGCATGATAAATGTAACCCTAGAATAAATTTTGAAATTCAAGGTTCTAATGCCCTAATTCCCATGCTTCCATGCCTTCATTTTGTTCCCAAGTGAATGGTTATATTTCTTGTGACTTTAAAAAAAAATATTGTTGTGCACCACTGAGTAAAATTACTTAGCGATGATTTTTTCTTGCTGCCATAGATAGGGAGAAGGATAAAGCAGCAGAGTAAGCTGCTATAGATACAGGGGGGAAATCTATTTTTCGATCTTCTACTAATATAATATTTTATACCCTTGTAACTTTCTTTTTCATGTAAAATATTTGTACATGTGTATCTAAAGAACTAGTTAAGCAGTTGTACAATCAAAATTGTAATATTAATATTTTGTTCTCTTTTTTGGAATTTCAAATTTATATTTGAGTGGCACTGAATGAAATGCTATTGGGATTACTTGAAAATGTGTTGATTGAGTTGGATTGTGTGGACCTTAAATGGAGTTGCGGGTATTATATGCATATTGGAAGTGTTTTTAGCAGGTTTTGAAGAACTGTTTTCTTAAATTCTAGTTGGCATTGTGCCAAAATTTCTGTAAAATTTTCGAAATCCAAAATAAATTAAAATTTTATCTTATGACATAAACCTTAATAAAAGGCTTTTTATTAATTGTTCATCGTTACCTTACATTTTAAAATGAATGGAAATCGGTTTAAAATCTCTTGTAGTATATTTAATGGGTTATCGGTAGGCGAAGTTTGATAATTCGTTAGGTATACTACAGGATCATGTTATGGCTTACAGAGGGGGTAAGGTGTGACAAGGGATGCATCAAAATACCTGATATAATATAAAAATCAAGAATTAGGTTAGATTAACATATTTTCCAAAATAGAACAAAATTTACCTAAAACTGTGCAATTAACTAACTAAATGTGAACGAAAATGCAACAATTACTATCCTTAAATGCCTATATAATGTGAATGCATCAAGTACACCCAAACTTAGATATTTACTTGTCCTTCTGTAAAATTGGAACTAAAAAACTTATAAGGGAATCATATCTCATAAAATCATAAATAAACTCATCTGGCTACCAATTGTGCTCTTAACCACCACATTCCAATTTCTCGCTTTTAAGGCATAAAGAATTTAGTGGTCTTTTGAGAAAATCTACCTTTTGAATGAAGTTTCAACCAATCAATCCTAAATATACAACCATTAATAAGTTATAAGGAATTAGTTTGATTAGATAGATTCAAAGAAACAATCACCAACTAAAGTGCCTCTATTGTAGATGAATGTATGAAGAATGGAGGAATTTTTATCTAATTCCATAGGCATACCTCAATTCTTGATCTCCACTAACATAGTATACGCCATCAAAAGGTCTTTTTATAGGGTTGTAATGGGATTTAAGGGATAATAATATGGCAATCAAAGAAAGGAATAAGAGGCAATCAAAATATGAGAGGAATCAATCTGCAAAAGACCAAGATACACTAGAATTTCTTTCTTTTCAAATATGGAGAAAAGAGGTTTTACAATTTGACTTTAGTGCTTAGTATGCTTTTTGATGATTGAAGAGGGACTTTAGTACATAATTAGTTGAATTTGATGTTTTTGTTTCACATTGATGTTTACCCCCAAACTCATTCTTTAGGTAGTTTGTGACGATAATTCTTGATGATTTATATTACATACTAGCACTTCTATTTTTTTTGCTTCTTTCTCCATATTCCTCTTCTCTCTCTCTCTCTCTCTCTCTCTCTCTTACACATCTAGTATGTTTCTCACTTTTGTAGATAACCCCTCTCACAGGGTCAGGATAAGTGTTTGAGCTAAGGGCTAGATGAATAATATAGGTAAAGTAAGAAAAAATTACATAGGTAAAACATAGGCTCAAATTGGCTACAAGGGGTAATTTTTTTAGGGCGATTAAGGCTATAATAGGGCTATATCAAAGAATGCCTAAATCATTTCTTTATCAAGTGTACATTAGGATTCACTTCGATAGATTAAAAAGGTTTGTTCTAGGGTTAGTAAGACATGCATTAGTTGTTTCAAGTTTCAAGAATTTTCTCTAAACAATCAAAATTCATTTGTGATAGATTAATAGTTGTGAATTTAGTTTGATTGAATTAAACTTAACTAAAAATTGATTTTTACAAGTAAAGCACTTAAAAAACTTAAAACTATCCTATATGTTCAATCCATCTAACCTATGAAAGAACAACTATTCATTTTTTGAAGTGTTAATAATGTTTCTAGAGACAAGAAAAAATTAAGGAAAAAAAATTTTAGGTGTAAGGGCAAAATAAGGCATTAAAGGAAGTACAAGTCCACTAAAATTAAAGCAGAAATAAACAATAATAAGGTAAAAACACTAAAAACACAAAAAGTAAACATAAAGTGTATAATAAAACAAAATTACAGTAAGAAAAAATAAAAGCAAAACTTTGTATACTCTTAACTCATTCTTGACATTGTCCTCAATGTCAAATATAGATAATGCATGCTAAGGTGTAAAAATAATCGATATTATGTAATATAAATCATCAAGAATTGTCCTCCTGTAGGCTAGCCTTTATGTAAAGAAAGAACTAGGCTTTATGGTACCATGAAGTTTATGTACTATGTATCCACAAGCCATTACATCAAAATGGAAGTACTATTAAATATAAAAGCCTAGTCTAAAATTCTTTTGAAGGGGAGAATGGCCCATTATTGAGGTTTGCAAGGAGGTTGTCTAGCTTGTCATATGCCTCCTGTACGCTATCCTTTAAATTTTGAAATCACTGAGTGAACATTGCTTTCATTCTCTGAAGGTATGGTGGGTTGTGGTACTGGCTTAAGTGGTGGGACACGGGTTAGGGAAGCCTATAGAAAAGGGTCTATTATGGTGGGCTGTGATGCTAGCCTAGGTGGTGGGACACAAGTTAGGAAAGCCTGTAAAAGAGGGTTTGTGGCTTCCTATTGGTACTATGGCTTAGTAGGTTGGGATTGCTCTCCCTGCTGTTATGTCCTTGCCCTTGGTATAATGTTTCCTTCTTTATCCAATAAGAAACACTAATTTCCAACCTTCTTGAACATCTCCATTGAGATAAGTTTAGCTACATCTATCCTATTTGTCCCTATAATGGGATGTAGCCTAGCATATGCTTAGATAAATCCAAAGTGGAGGGCAATGGCAATGATCAAACCTTCGTTAGCTATATGTCTAGTCTGTTAGTGGGAGATACATTAGAAGTGCTAGCAACAGAAAAAGCCTGTATTGCACCTTCTGTTGCTTAGCATACACCATAGAAAGAATAATTTGTTGGCATTAACAACCCCTAAATTGTCTTCTCTCCTTGTAATGTTATGTGCCGATAAGCAATGGAGATACCTGAGCGCTGGGTTGGTTAACCTTGAAGATTTTAATCTACTGGGCTAGTATTCTAGGGCATTTGGTGCAATGGTGTGCTAGAAAAGGACACTATTATAGTTCTATCCATTGGTATCTTCTAAAACCCTCACTATCAAATCCAAATATAGCATTAAATTCATCCCTATCCATAGCTCTATCCACTCCCATCAGGTGGAACTCAATTTATCCTCTATCTTTTTAACTACCTAACCACAATGTGGTTCTAAAACTACCCAAGAATTCTAAGGTAAGGTCCTTATATATTGGGTATCTTAGGGTAGTGAACCTAGTCTAGCCAATATTTTCAAGATAGGTATTTACTTAGTCTCTTAAACAAATTTATTCTAGGGATAAGTTCATGAATTTACTTAGTTGATATTACCTTTTTTTTTTGCCAGATTTATGCAAGAAGCCTTATGGGCGACATCACGAAAGGGCCATGCAATTTCCAAATCCAGTTCTTATGGAGGATTGCAACTTAGACCCATTGTACGTTATGGTTGGGTAGCACTTGTTTCCTAGGTGATGCGAGTTTGAGGTCTTCATAGAGGAGGAGTTGGTTCTTTCATGTGGGAGGAAGAGACACGCCCTATTACACATTTTTTGGGTCCCATTGTTTAAGAAAGATTAAGGCTCGAGGTTAGTGTTGGAGAAAAAATTGAGATAGGGAGAGATATTAAAGGAAAAAAATGACGTGAGAGGGGCTTATGGGAGGAGTTGAGAGCTTTTTTATTGCTCAAAAGGGAGGAAGAAGTTGGTTTTTGCAAGCGAGAGTCGAGTCATGTGAAAAGGGGGAATTTAAAATTGCACATCTGTTAAAATTGCATGGGTCATGTGCTGGTGCATAGGTCTGACTCGTGTAATTTTTTGTTCAATTTCGAAATTGTTTGAAGAGCCTCTAATTTGGTTACATGGGCCATGCAATGTTGCATAAGGTAGGCCCATGTAACGTTCTATTTGCCTTTTTCAAAAATTTGGGTGTGGTTTGGCTACATGGGTCATGCAATGGTGCATAGGGCAGACCCATGCATGTTATGGAGCTATTTTTTAAAGTAGCTTGAGTTTCCTTATTGTATAGCCTGTGTGATGTTGCATGGGGCAGACCTATGCAACATTTTGCCTCTTTTTTTTTAAGTAGTTTTGTGGGCTTTCTAAGTTTTAGGTGGTATTTCATCATATGAACTTGTGAAACTCCTTATTTTTGCAATTTAAATGCACAATATTACCCTTTTTTACTCTATGCCCATGTGAATTTTGTGCTATAGGAAAACACCTTGCTATTGACATACTTACAGATTATGCACAATGAATGAAATTGAAAATATCAAAATAAGGCAAAGGAAGCATCCCTTTTTGGTGTTTGCCGTCCTTATGTGGTGTATGTCTGATTGTCCAATCCCTCTCTTGCCTCTTGCTACTATTGACTTGAAATATTTTGTAAACATCAAAATTAAGTTTGGGGGAAGATGTAAAGAAAGATTAAAAAGAAACTTTAATTTTAGATAGAATGAAACTTGGGTTACCTCCCAAGAAGTGCTTATTTATAGCCTTTATCTTGGCTATTCTATTTGCTATTATGGAGCAGATGAATTAGAAAAGGAGTATGTGACTCCTTTTTTAATAGGCTCTTTTGTGATGTATGGCTTTAAACATTGTCCATTGTGTAATGACCCAACTCTATGGGTCGGACTGTCACTAGGACATGAGCCAGTATAAAGCCCTCGAAACCCATAGTTAGCCTTACGGCTTTCAAACCCATGACAAGACTCAATTTCAATGCCCAACATGCCAAAAAAAAAAAAGAAACGAAGTATTATAAATTAATTTGGGCTAACTCAACCTAACAACTATCAGAAATCTATAACTAGGGGACCTCAGCTCAACCCTAATACCCGGCATGCACAAACCATTTAATATCATTAATTTTCATTAATTAATATAATATATTTCTACACTAGTGTCAAGATTAAACAAATAGATAAATAAATGAATAAATAAATAATCATAATAAAAACTACTAACTAATAAGTACCACAACCTGTGGAGAAAAATAGAAGTTAGACCCAAAAATAAACTTGCTTCTTTTGTAACTTGGAAAAAAATATTTGAACAGTAATGAGCACTCGACTCAGAGAGTTTAGATATTGATTATGAATGTAATTTCCAGAATTACCTAAAACTAATGCAATTCTACCATGAAATGCACATCCAGCACATATAATAAACAATTCACCCGATATTCGTACGAGAAGATAATTTAGAGCTATTCATGCAGCCAGTGTATCACATCAATGAAGGAGCGGAATAATAAAAATTGTTAGATTAGAACATTGAATTCAAAAATTTTCTTCTAGGATTTCATGCATCATGCGTTATATGTCTAATTGATTTTAATGTTCAATTGCATATTAAAACACTTTTAATATGTATTAGGATCGACATTTGCCATTTAAAATTTTTGAATTAACAAATTAATTCATTAGAACCCTATACTAAAAGAATAATATATGCACTAACCTTTTGATGCACTGTAGATGTAACTGGTACCTTTGTGAAGTACCTAGGACCCCAAGAGTTATCCCTCTAACTTGTCCACACCAATATCACCAATGGGCAGCCCCTAAACTATCTTCTCAAGCCTTGTTAATCAATTAGAAATTAGGGATTTTCCTTTAGAGAGGTTGTAGATGTGTATAAGACACTAGAAATAATTTTTAGTAATTTTAATTCAAAGGAATTTGGGAAATTCTCTTTGAATTGATGAAAGAAGATGAAGAGAGGAGATAGAGCTATGGGTGGCGACACACTTGAGGGAAAATAAGAAAAGTGGCTGATTTTTTTTATTTTCTCATAACATCACTTTATATAATTAGGTCATCACTTAAAACCCTTGCCACATGTCATCACCTGATTGCATCTTAATTTTAATTGACCTAATCACATTAAGCCAAGTGTCAAAGCTAGATTTAATCTTGACTTTGATCACCTTGCATGATAGGAAGACAAATGATAAACTTATACGGTGCCATGTGTTACCATCTCATGGTGCCATGTGTCACCCTGTGAAATGATCAAATTACTCTTGTGTTTTAATTTTGAGTTCTCAACCCAAAATAATTATTTCTCCTTTTCTAATCAATTTATATCAAATATAAATTAATTAATTAATCTCTATTAATTAATTTTTCATAATTAAATTTATATTTAAACACTTTAAATATAAATTTAACTCATATTATATATCCAATAACCTAGATTTGGTTTCAAGCTATGCTAGGGACTTTGTAATCTAATTGCAAACCAAACCTATTTAATTAATCAATTAAACTCTTTAATTAATCAATTAAATCACATTTAACTTTGTGATTACTTGTGTATGTGTGTGACTTACTAGGCTCATCACTAATTGGCAATGAGATATGATATTAACTCTTAATATCATCAGAACCTTTTCTTACCATAAATGATTTCTCTAAATCATTTTAGGCACCTCATAGTCCATAGTTAACACCTAACATAGCATGCCATAGCCACCCAATCAGTAATAAGGAATACCTTAAATGAACCTATAATCATATGTTACCATGCACTAGAATCTCTCTATTACACAATCCTAATTCGAGCTGGAGTCATGGTTTATGTCAAATCCCATTTGCTATGAACATTATGTTCTCTTTTAATTCCAGTTCTTGATTAATTAGATTTTCTTATCAAAAACTCTTTTCTGACTAGATCTGTCTGTCCTGGCCAGGAACTTGAAACATCAAGAACAATTAAATTAACATAGGATTTTATCCTTATTTACTTAGGGTAACAGACTCCATCTTGATCAACACCTACCTCCATATATAACTAGTAGGAGCCAACACATGCCCATATACTCATACACAGTACAAGTATGAAAGCAGTATCAAATTCAAACCACCTATATACAAGAAAACTGTGTTATCTCAGGTCTAAAGATTATATGCACTGATATGATATATGACAATGCATTGACAAGAGTAAACTCCATGTGCTTGTCATATGTGTCACTGGTTCGGCCTACTTATCATGCATAAGTGCCTATCCTGTTTGTAATAAAGCATGAGACTCACCATTCCATCTTATTTACATCTCATATAAATAACTTGGGAATAAACATGATTACAATCTTTCTGGATAAGTCATATCCTTATTGTGAAGTATCCTCGATTGTGAACCAATTTATGATACTTTGTGCTAGAAATACTATCACTCATATTTTTAACAACTTAAGAATAGAATTTTTAATAAAATATCAATGGACCTTTTCTATTACACATAAATATATTATGTAAATAGAAAAGTGAAATTGCCTTTTTATTAATAAAACATGTACAAGATACATACTAAATGATATGCTCTAGGGCATACTACTAACAATCTCTCACTAGCACTAGAGCCATTTATTACAATGCCTTAGACCCATCTTCTCAAGATGTCGGTCTAATTGAGCTTGTGACATAGGCTTCGTGAATGGATTAGCTGGATTTTCAGCTGATGCTATTTTTTGCATGGCTACATCGCCTCGCCCAACTATCTCTCTGATAATATGGTAGCGCCTTTCTATGTGTTTGGATTTCTGGTGAGACTGGGGTTCCTTAGCCTGTATGACTGCTCCATTGTTGTCACAGTAGAGTGGACCTACTGACTCAATGGAAGGATCTACTGCAAGTTCTGTCACAAACTTCTTTATCCAAATAGCTTCTTTTGTAGCATCTGATGCAGCAATGTACTCAGCTTGTGTAGTGGAATCTGTAGTCGTACTCTGTTTGGAACTCTTCCAACTAACTGCACTTCCATTACAAATGAACACAAACCCAGAGGTAGACTTTTTATCATCGATATCTGATTGAAAATCAGAATCAGTATAACCATCCAATTGCAAGTCACCACCTCCATAAATCAAGAATAAATCCTTAGTTCTTCTCAAGTACTTAAGGATATTCTTGACAGCTATCCGGTGTCCCAAACTTGGATTGGATTGAAACTTGCTAGTCAAACTAACAGCATATGCGATATCCGGCCTAGTACACAAAATTGCATACATCAAACTTCCAATAGCCGCAACATATAGAATCCTGGCCATTTTATCTCTTTCTTTAGGTGTCTTTGGAGACATCTCTTTAGAAAGATGGATACCATGTTTCACTGGTAATAATCCTCTCTTGGAATCAAGCATGTTAAACCTCTTTAACACTTTTTCCAAGTATAGACTTTGGGAAACCAATTATTCTTTTCGCTCTATCTCTATAGATGCAAATTACAAGAATATAGGTTGCCTCCCCTAATTCTTTCATGGAGAATGTATTTGACAACCATACCTTTACAGCTATCAACATACCTATGTCATTACCCATCAACAAAATGTCATCCACATATAAAACAAGGAAAGTGATAGCATTATCACTAACCTTCTTATATACACATGGCTCATCCTCATTTTTTATAAAACTAAATGACTTAATGGCTTTATCAAAACGGATGTTCCAACTCCTCGAAACTTGTTTCAACCCATAAATGGATCGCTTTAGCTTGCATACTTTAGAACCATCTTGGGATTCAAACCCCTAGGTTGTTCCATGAAAACGTTTTCTTCAATGTATCTATTAAGAAAAGCTGTTTTAACATCCATCTGTCAAATCTCATAATCATAGTATGCAGCTGTTGCTAACAAAATCCTAATTGATTTACGCATGGCAACAGGGGAGAAAGTCTCCTCATAGTCGATTCCTTGCCTTTGGCGAAACCCTTTAGCTACTAGCCTTGCCTTATAGGTCTCTACCTTTCCATCAGAACCAATTTTCTTCTTGAAAACCCATTTATTCCCTATAAGTACAATACCTTCAGGTGGGTCAATAAGATCCCAAACTTGATTCTTATACATGGAATCAATTTCAGATTTCATAGTATCAATCCATTTTGAAGAGTCTATATCTGATATAGCTTCTTCATAGGTAAGTGGATCATCTCCATGATCTACTTTTTCATGAGTAAACAACTCTTGTTCATCTTCATGAAGGAAACCATATCTCACTGGTGGGTGAGATATCCTGGTTGATCTATGAAGAATAGCTGAAGATGTTTCATCAATAGGTGTAAGTTGACTAGATGGATCTATATCCATCTGATCTGTTGGTTGGTTAGAATTCTCCAATTCTAACTCTATTTGCCTTCCTTTGCTTCCTTCTTGAACAAACTGTTGTTTAAAAAATGTGACATCTCTATTTACCATAACCTTTTGTGATGTAAGCAAATAAAAATAATATCCAAAACTCTCTTTTGGATAACCAACAAATCGACCTTTTTCTGATCTGATTTCCAATTTATCAGTGTTTAGCTTTTTTATATAAGTTGGATAACATCAAATCTTAACATGCTTAAGACTTGATTTTCTTCCATGCCATATCTCATAAGGTGTGGAAGATACTGATTTTGATGGAATCCTATTCAGAATATGCAAAGCTAATTCTAATACAAATCCCCAAAAGGAGACTGGCATATCAGTATAGCTCATTATATTGCATAGCATATCTAATATGGTACGATTTCTCCTTTTAGATACACCATTCACCTGTGGCGTTCCAGGAGGAGTCAGCTGGGAAACAATGCTATGCTCTTTCAAGTATTCATCAAATTCAGTACTCAAGTATTCACCTCCACGATCTGATCGAAGAGCTTTAATACTTTTTCCTGTTTAATTTTCTACTTCAGATTTAAATTCTTTGAACTTTTCAAAGGATTCATGTTTGTATTTTATCAAATACAAATATCCAAACCTTGATTTATCATCAGTAAAGGTAATAAAGTAATAAAAACCACTTCTAGCCATTTCCTTAAATGGACCACATACATCACTATGTATTAGCTCCAAAATATTTTCAGCTCTTTGTCCTTGTCCAACAAAGGGTGATCTAGTCATTTTGCCCTGAATGTAGGATTCACAAGTTGGAGTAGGTTCAAAACCCAATGAGGATAAAATCCCCATTTTCTCTAGCCTTGCAATCCTATCTTCTGCAACATGACCTAATCTTATGTGTCAAATATATTTTGAACTTGAGTTGATTTTCATCATGGCATTGCATTCATTTAGATCGCTACACTCTGGGCAGTTCCTCTTCCAGTGCCCATTCTTCTGACAGTGGAAACACTTTCCCTTGCCTCCATCAGCTTTGGTCTTCCCTTTCTGTTTAGCTATCTTCTTGGAATGACTAGGAATTTGAGGTTTCTTTTCTTATTGCCCTTCTTCTTGTTGGACTTTCCAGCAGAAGAAGATACAATCAAAGCTACCTCTTTTTCTTTATTGCCCGGTATATTCTTTTGGGCAATAACCAGCATGTTAAGTAAACTAGCCAAGGTGTATTCTTGCTTAGTCATATGGAAATTTGTCACAAAATTCCCAAATGACTCTGGTAGAGACTGAAGGATCAAATCCGTCTGCAATTGGAAATCTATGTGAAAGTTAAGATGTTCCAACTGCTCAATAAGCCGAATCATCTTGTGAACATGATCCCCAATATTCTGTCCCTCAGACATCCTCATGCGGAATAACTGTCTAGATATCTCATACCTAGCATTCCTGCTGTGCTCACCATATAACTCTTGTAGGTGAAGGAGGATCTCACTTGCATATTGCATATTTTCATGTTGCTTCTGTAACTCATTACTCATAGAAGCAAGCATGCAACACTTGGCTCTCATATTATGCTCCCTCGACTTGTCCAAAGTTTCATGCTCTTCTTGAGTGGCCTCTGGAGGTAAGGGACCAGGAACCTTTGAGTCTAGAACATATCCAATATGTTCTATGTTCAGAACAAGTTTCAAATTTCTTAGCCAATCAGAAAGATTAGGTCTTGTCAACCTATTGTGATCAAGTATGCTCGCAAGGATATTGGATGGTGGTAGTTGTTGTGTGCTCATTATTATCAGAAAATTAACTGCACAAAATAACTAGATTAATGAGTAAATATATCATGTATTTAACCAAAATGATTATGGTCTTTTAATCAAATTGGTCCTCCCACTAACTTAGTGAATCTTACACTTTCAAAGTAGAAAATAGAAATCCTAGTTGGATGGATTTCTAGTGAGTGATTGAATTCTTATAGTCTTATTGATCATCCTCAGGCACATCCATTATTGGAATTATAATAGACTACAAGTGAGCAACTCCTTGCCCATCATATCTCATGTGAGGTTCAATCATTTACCTAGCCCCTAATGCTCAAAATCTCAGGCACATCCATTATTGGCCACCAAACCATTTACATATTTACAACATCTCATGCTTAACAATTACTCTTAAGAAAATCTCTTAAATTAATTGCATCATATGCAAGTATTTAAAATTTCTTAAAATAATTACCTTAATAGAGGGCCTATGATATAATTACCTTAATTATACCATTTCCAACTTAATCATTTGTTTGGAAGATTTTGTGGTCTGCTTAATTACTATTATGGTCTCACTTTGCACATTATCCAATTTTCATGCATATATCATATACTTGCATATATTCCCATACATCTCATGCATACATGGATAAACAATAAATATGGTATGATCATGGACTTTCTAAAGGATTCAATTCTGAGCCACCAAGAATTGAATCAGGGCATTCCTAGGTGCATTTCATTCATTCATATTACAAGAGTTGCTGAAGGAGTACATAATCAACACTTGATCTTGAATTCCTTCCACTGGTCCCACTAATGCTCTTGACCTCCTTGATCTTCTTGCAATCCAATTACATTGTAATCCTTGGCATACCAAGGCGAATTTACAAGAACATGGACTTTAAAGTCCTCAAATAAATGAAATTACAACCCAAAATTATTACAACACTTATAATACATGCCACCAAAATAAATTAATTAATTTACAACCCAAAGAAAAATAAAAGAAATAAATCCAATCACATTGATCTTTTATTGTCTATGATCATCCATCATGCATATTACCATTTAACAATTAAATAAAACATACATATTAAAATTAATTTGAATATCTCATATTCAACTAAAAAATTCAGATTTGAATCTCATTCAAACAAATTTAAAAATTCATATTTGAATCTCATTCAAACAAATTTAAAAATTCATATTTGAATCTCATTCAAACAAATGAATTAAAATTTAATTGTATGATTAAAACTCCTAATTAAACATTTTAATTAGTCATGGGCCTAATTATGGGCCTTGAAACCAAGTCCACACTCAAGCCCAAAAACCATGCGCATGGTTGAATGAACCAAACCATGCGAACCAATGGTGCTCTTCATCTTGCCTCCACATTGTTGGTCCAACTAGCAATGAATCAATCAACTTTTAATCAAATCACACAATTAAATCTTATATTAAACAATCTAAATGGCAAATATAGTGGCTCTGATACCAATTGAAGGAGTAGAAGCATGAAAATTGTTAGACTAGAACATCGAATTCAAAAATTTTCTTCTAGGGTTTCATGCATCATGCAACATCCATTATATGTGTAACGCCCTCACTTTAGGTAGTCTGTATGTTCTGCTGTTCCAGTGACCAACGTCTGTCTGGAGAGCCAGAATGTCTGGAACTATAATTAGACTAGAGTGAGGAGTCATAAATAATTCAAATAAGTGTAAGAAAAATTAAGAAAAAATTTTAGAAATAAAATACAATGAATTTAAATGAGCTGGTGCCCCAGTGATGGGTGACCCTGACGGGAAGTTGCTGTCTTTACAGCTACTAGCCCTAAAACCGAAGAAAATTCCGTGAAATAATTTTTGGGACTCGAGAGAAGAGTCATTGAGATTTCGATGGCATTAAAATGCCAAGAAAATGCTTAAAAAAATTTTTAAATCGGTACAGACAATTTTAGTCTGTTAAACAAAATGAAGGGCATTTTATTAAAAATGTGAATATAACATAAAATGTGAATAAATATTGAAGAAAAATTTATTAAAAATATTTAAAAGAGAAAAGAAAGAAAGACAAAATAAAATGAAATTAAAAACTCAATTATTACATCATGATGATGCAATAAAAAGTGGTTAGTCAATTAGAACTCAACAAGCACACATTAAAACAATTAAAAGAGGATAACTGAATAAAAGTCTGTTGTCTTCCTCCCTTACTTTCAGCCAGCCGAGACCCTCTCTTCTCATCCTCCATTGAAATACTTTTTCCAAGCTTGATTTCCACCCAAAACCACCATAAAACCTCATCTTGTCTTCACTAAAATTGACCCTTACTACTAGAGCAAGACTTGGACAACAAAAAGAAAAAGAAAAAGTGGAGTTTTCAATCCTTGGGGATTGGCTAATTCAAGGTTAGTGCTACCTTCTTCCCTTTCTCTTCTTTAAACTTGAAATTGAGTAGGAAAATAGAAAGAAATTCAAGAGAAATTGAGAAACTATTCATGTTTAATTCAAGAGAAATTTTGGCCAACTTATGAGTTAAGGGAATTGATGAATTTGAATGAAATAAATTGTGATTATTGGAGTTGTTTAGTGTGTATATATGATTAGAATGTTAGTTTTACATGGGTTGTATGAAATGGACATTTGAGAATTATGGTTTGAGGCATGAAGTTAGGGTTTTGTTCTTGTGTTGTGGAATTGGAGTCCTAATAGTCAATTAGTGACCATTTGGCTATATTTAATGAGGAATTGAAGTAATTTATGCCTATGGAATTGAGGGTAGGTATGCTGCCTTAGGTGACTTGCAGGGCTGGATGTTAGTCCAGCAGATTTTGGCAGTTGTAACTTGAGTGGTGTAGATTCAATTCATGCAAGGCCAATTGGACATGAAACTAGATACATAATGGCACAACTTTGATGAAGAAACCTTGCCTAGAAAACAAACTTAGATACCCTAAAAATTAACCAAATCCGAGTAACCAATTCTGGACCTTGTAAAAGTGACTAAATAAACAGTGTTTGTTCATTTGGCCATAACTCAGTGTAGAAATATCCAATTGACCTGAATTTTATATCAATGGAAAGCTTAGACAATTTAGAACTACCTTCATGTGGAACACAAACTCAAATTCTGGACTTAACTGAATGGAATTGTCCACCAAAAATCAGGACACCAAATCTGGCAAAACCAATTCTGCCTAGAATTCTGGGTACAAGTCAATCCAGCCAGTTATGGTAAAATGGCCAAAACTTGAGCCACAAAACTCCAAATGGAGTGATTCAAAAAGGAAATTAAAGAAGATACAATAAGGAACAACTTTTATGAAGAAAGTTTTATCAAATTTTTACTACAGCCAGGTCCAATGGAACAATGAATTTGGACATCAAATTCTGAAAATTTGGAAGAAAACCTAGGAGGCTAGGAATTGAGTTTGGCAATCAATGCCAATAAAAATAAATTGTAAAATGTAGCATCTTGGTGAACTTAGGCTTAACAAATCTATTATGAATTAAAAAGTCAACCTATGAAGGGAAATGGTCAAGTGAATAGTAACCCCAATGATACAGGAAATGGTATACTAAATTAGAAAAACTATTAGGATGATTAAAATAGATAATGTGATTAATGAATTTAAATTTTTGAAGTTGAGTGACTCTAGGATTTAAGAAAAATTTAGTCAAATTTGAAATCCATGAAATGTCCATGGATTATTTGAAATATGAATGATAATTTATATACATAGTGTAATAAATAAATGAATATATGAATGAGACTTTAGTTCTCATTATTGGAGAAAGGATAAGGAAAAATGCTTTGAGTACAATTACACATGAAAATAATTATTATAAATTGTGATCAATATGAATGACATAATGAATGAATAAAATGATGAATACATAATTTAGGTAGGATTATATTTTAGACATTTACACTTCTTCTAGTAATAAAAATTAAAGCGTTATAAATTATAATTGGAACATATAATGAAATAATGATAGTTATAAACCCTTAAAGGTACTAATGTGCCCATGTATTGCCTAGACACGTGTGTTAGATTAGATAGATTGACATGTCAATAGGGTATTATTTTAGCAGTATTGCATAAGGCTTTATGCCTGTATTTATGGCTTTATGCCGGCACTCATGGCTTTTATGCCCGATTACTTGTTATCATGGCTTTTAGCCATCGATATGTTATCATGGCTTTTTAGACATACTGACTGCATACATGGTTGACGTACTGAGCTTACACGTCCCATGGTATGATGACCCGAGACACTGCGGTGTCCAGTGCCCACGACCCACTTATCTAGTTTAGTCAGCCTATCATAGGTTTACTTAGGCAGTGAAATATGTTAAGAATAATATGAATTAAATAATGAATAAGAAAAAAACTAGAATTAGTTTTAAAATTTTATTTATTGTGCAATGATTCAAAATACCTAGAAATAAATTAGTGAAATGATAAGAAGATTTGCAAAAGAAGTAGAACGTAAATAAATATTACAAATGCGTCTCTCATAATAAATTAAGACTAAATTTAATATTGTTAAATAATTGAATATTGTATATATTATTACCGTAAAGTTTATACGCTAAGCATTTTCAAAGAATGACAAATTAGGATAATTGATAATTAATATTAGTAATCTCACATGAAATTAAATTAATTCTTGAGCATCCAAATATTGCTTCGGTTTTGTCTTTATTGTATATTATTTTCTTTATTATATTATTACACCACTAAGCAACAATGCGCGCAGATACTGAAGGTAAAGCTCAGCGGATATTAAACTGAGATTTTGGATATCGAATCGGCAGAGTGTTTAAGGTTGTCACCTCCTCAGCAATGCATGTAGATAGGGCTCACATTAGTCATTTTATATATTTTGTATAGTATAAATATTTTTTATGTTATAATGCAAATTAGAAAATTGTAATTAATATTTATGTGTTGTAAATTAATAAATCGGTTATTTCATATATGATTAAATTGTATATCATGTAAATTAATGAAGATTGAAAATTTTCACATATGAGTTAAGAATGAATGAGAATGTATGGAAATGAATATGAAATTGAATTATATAGAGGATATTCGAATTGCTGAGATAATTATGATTAGTATGGATGATATTTTATTATGAAAATATTATTGAATTTTAAAGCAGGTAAATAGCGAAACACGCCAAACAGTATTAGAATAGGGGAAACTCCGTCGGTTTCTCTTTAAAAAAAATTTGATATTAAAAGATAATGAGTTTAAAATGATTAAAGGAATAAAGTAAGATAAGTTAAGGTGCTCATGCCTTGCTCACCTACAATATAGACAGGTAAGGGGTGTCACATTTGGTGGTATCAAAGCATGGTTTAGGCGTTCCTAGGCATCGATAGATAGAATAAGATAGTGTGCATAACATGCATTGCATTCATATGAGTCGAGGTGACACTAATACAGATCTGTTTTCTCTGGTAAGGTGAAAAAATAAAGAGGTAGCAACTCCCCGACTATATATACTGGGTAAATTTCGAGAACGAAATTTTTATTAGAGGGAAAGAATTGTAACGCCATCACTTTTGGTAGTCCATACGTTCTACTATTCTGGTGACCAACATCTGTCTGGAGAGCTAGAATGTCTGAAACTATAATTAGACTAGAGTGAAGAGTCTTAAATAATTCAAATAAGTGTAAGAAAAATTAAGCAAAAATTTTAGAAATAAAATACAATGAAGTTAAATGAGCCAGTACCCAGGTGATGGGTGACCCTAACGGGAAGTTGTCTTTACAGCTAGTAGCCCTAAACCCGAGGGAAATTCTATGAAATAATTTTTGGGACTCCAGAGAAGATTCATTGAGGTTTCGATGGTATTAGAATGCCAAGAAAATGCTTAGAAAAATTTTTAAATCGGTACAGATAATTTTAGTCCGTTAAGCAAAACGAAAGGCATTTCAGTCATTTTGCCTTCAGAGACGATTTTTGGCCAACTTACCCAATTAAGTAAATGTATTATATAACATAAAATGTGAATAAATATTGAAGAAAAATTTATTAAAAATATGTAAAGAGAAAAGAAAGAAAGACAAAATAAAATGAAATTAAAAACTCAATTATTACATCATGATGATGTAATAAAAAGTGGTTAACCAATTAGAACTCAACAAGCGCACATTAAAACAATTAAAAGAGAATAAAATTGAATAAAAATCTATTTTCTTCCTCCCTTGTTTTCAGCCGGCCGAGACCCTCTCTTTTTATCCTCCATTGAAATACTTTTTCCAAGCTTGATTTCCACCCAAAATCACCATAAAACCTCATCTTGTCTTCACTAAAATTGACCCTTACCACTAGGGCAAGACTTGGACAGCAAAAAGAAAGAGAAAAAGTGGAGTTTTCAAGCCTTGGGGATTGGCTAATTTAAGGTTAGTGCTACCTTCTTCCCTTTCTCTTCTTTAAACTTGAAATTGAGTAGGAAAATGGAAAGAAATTCAAGAGAAATTGAGAAACTATTCATGTTTAATTCAAGAGAAATTTTGGCCAGCTTATGAGTTAAGGGAATTGATGAATTTGAATGAAATAAATTATGATTATTGGGGTTGTTTAGTGTGTATATATGATTAGAATGTTAGTTTTGCATGGGTTGTATGAAATGGACATTTGAGAATTATAGTTTGAGGCAAGAAGTTAGGGTTTTGTTCATGTGTTGTGGAATTAGAGTCCTAATGGTCAATTAGTGACCATTTGGCTATATTTGATGAGGAATTGAAGTGATTTATGCCAATGGAATTGAGGTTAGGTATGCTGCCTTAAGTGACCTGCAAGGCTGGATGTTATGCCAATGGAATTGAGGTTAGGTATGCTGCCTTAAGTGACCTGCAAGGATGGATGTTAGTCCAGCAGATTTGGGCAGTTGTAACTTGAGTGGTGTTGGTTCAATTCATGCAAGGCCAATTGGATATGAAACTAGACACATAATGGCATAACTTTGATGAAGAAACCTTGCCTAGAAAACAAACTTAGAATACCCTAAAAATTGACCAAATCTGGGTAACCAATTCTGGACCTGGTAAAAGTGACTAAATGAACTTTGTTCATTTTGCCATAACTCAGTGTAGAAATATCCAATTGACCTGAATTTTATATAAATGGAAAGCTTAGACAATTTAAAACAACCTTCATGAGGAACACAAACTCAAATTTTGGACTTAACCTAATAGTGTCCACCAAAATCAGGACACCAAATCTGACAGAACCGATTCTGCTCAGAATTCTAGGTATAGGTCAATCCAGCCAGTTATGGTAAAATGGCTAAAACTTAAGCTAAAAATCTCCAAATGGAGTGATTCAAAAAAGGAATTAAAGGAGACACAATAAGGAACAACTTTCATGAAGAAAGTTTTATCAAATTGTTACTGCAGCCAGGTCCAATGGAACATTGAATTTGGACCTCAAATTCTGAAAATTTGTAATAAAACCTAGGAGGCTAGGAATTGAGTTTGGCAATCAATGCCAACAAAAATAAAATGCAAAATGTGGCATCTTGGTGAACTTAGGCTTAACAAATTTATTATGAATTAAAAAGTCACCCTTTGAAGGGAAACGGTTAAGTGAATAGTAACCCCAATGATATAGGAAATGGTATACTAAATTAGAAAAACTATTAGGATGGTTAATATAGATAATGTGATTAATGAATTTAAATTCTTGAAGTTGAGTGACTCTAAGATTTAAAGAAAATTTAGTCAAATTTGAAATCCATGAAATACTCATGGATTACTTGAAATATGAATGATAATTTATATACATAGTGTAATGAATAAATGAATATATGAATGAGACTTTAGTTCTCATTATTGGAGAAAGGATAAGGCAAAAAAATGCTTTGAGTACAATTACACATGAAAATAATTATTATAAATTGTGATTAATATGAATGACATAATGAATGAATAAAAGGATGAATGCATAATTTAGGTAGAGTTGTATTTTACACATTTACACTTCTTCTAGTAATAAAAATTAAAGCGTTATAAATTATAATTGGAACATATAATGAAATAATGATAGTTATAAACCCTTAAAGGTACTAATGCGCCCATGTATTGCCTAGACAAGTGTATCAGATTGGATAGATTGGCATGCCAATAGGGTATTATTTTAGCAGTATTGCGTAAGGCTTTATGCCTGTATTTATGGCTTTATGCCCGCACTCATGGCTTTTATGCCTGATTACTTATTGTCATGGCTTTTAGCCATACTGATATGTTATCATGGCTTTTTAGCCATACTGACTGCATACGTGGTTGACGTATTGAGCTTACACGTCCCATGGTATGAAGGCCCGAGACACTGCTGTGTCTAGTGCCCACGACCAGCTTATCCAGTTTAGTCAGCCTGTCATAGACTTGGGCAGTGAAATTTGTTAAGAATAATATGAATTAAATGAATGAATAAGAAAGAAACTAGAATTAGTTTTAAAATTTTATTTATTGTGCAATGATTCAAAATATCTAGAAATAAATTAGTGAAATGATAAGAAGATTTGTAAAAGAAGTAGAACGTAAATAAATATTACAAATGCGTCTCTCATAATAAATTAAGACTAAATTTAATATTATTAATAATTGAATATTGTATATATTATTACCGTAAAGTTTATACCCTAAGCTTTTTCAAAGAAGGACAAATTAGTATAATCGATAATTAATATTAGTAATCTCACACGAAATTAAATTAATTCTTGAGCATCCAAATATTACTTCAGTTTTATCTTTATTGTATATTATTTTCTTTGTTATATTATTGCACCACTAAGTAGCAATGCTTAGCGCTATGGATTTATTTCCCCGCGCCGGTACTGAAGGTAAAGCCCAGCGGATATTAAACTGGGATTTTGGAGATCGAATCTGCAGAGTATTTAAGGTTGTCACCTCCTCAGCAATGCATGTAGATAGGGCTCACATTAGTCATTTTATGTATTTTGTATAGTATAAATATTTTTTATATTATAATGTAAAGTAGAAAATTATAATTAATATTTATGTGTTGTAAATTAATAAATCGGTTAGTTTATATGTGATTAAATTGTATATCATGTAAATTAATGAAGATTGAAAATTTTCACATATGAGTTAAGAATGTATGGAAATGAATATGAAATTAAATTATATAGAGGATATTCGAATTGATGAGATAATTATGATTAGTATGGATGAGATTTTATTGTGAAAATATTATTTAATTTTCAAGCAGGTAAATAGCGAGACACGCCAAACAGTATCAGAATAGGGAAAACTCCGTCAGTTTCTCCTTAGAAAAAAAATTTATATTAAAAGATAATGAGTTTAAAATGATTAAAGGAATAAAGTAAGATAAGTTAAGGTGCTCCGGCACTGAGTGTAACATGCCTTGCTCAGCTACAATATAGGCGGGTAAGGGGTGTCACATTTAGTGGTATCAGAGCACGGTTTAGGCGTTCCAAGGCATCGATAGATAGAATAAGATAGTGTGCATAACATGCATTGCATTCATATGAGTCGAGGTGACACTAATGCAGATCTGTTTTCTCTGGTAAGATGAAGAAATAAAGAGGTAGCAGCTCCTCGACTATATACACCGGGTGAATTTCGAGAATGAAATTTTTATTGGAGGGAAAGAATTGTAATGCCCTCACTTTAGGTAGTCCGTACATTCTACTGTTCCGATGACCAATGTCTCTCTGGAGAGCCAGAATGTCTGAAACTATAATTAGACTAGAGTGAAGAGTCATAAATAATTCAAATAAGTGTAAGAAAAATTAAAGAAAAATTTTAGAAATAAAATACAATGAAGTTAAATGAGCCAGTGCCCTGGTGATGGGTGACCCTAACGGAAAGTTGCTGTCTTTATAACTAGTAGCCCTAAACCCGAGGTGAGGACCACCAAGCCCAAAAATGCCAATTATCAAGTCAAAATGATTGCCAAAGTTGGGTTATAAAAACCGGCCGAATTGACTTTGACCTAAAAGTGACCCAGAATTGTCAAATAACTGCAACTTGACCAGCATTAGTAAAATGACCATAACTTGGTCCAGAAAACTCCAAATGACCTAAAATCAGTGCCGAAAATTCAAAAAGACATAGACCTCCAAAATTAGTAATTGGACCAAAACCCAGAAACCAAGAGAAATAGGTCAATTAGTTTGATCAAGTTGATGTATGAAATTTGGAATTGGTACAATTGACCATTAAGTCCAGAAAATTCAAATAGGCATATCTTCCACAAGAAATCTCCCATTGTAATAAGCCATACCAATCTAGAAAGCTAAGAAAGAGACCTAAAACTTTGTTTTAGACAACTTCCTCAAATTATAAATGTATAAGGTCAGAATTTAAAGTCAAAGTCATTGACCTAATTAAGAACTATGCCAATATAAGACCTTTGAGTCCAAGTCAACAATTTGGCTATAAATAATTCTATAAGACTTGACAAATTACAAGTAAAATTTTCGATTGACCCTATGACATAGGGCAACAATACTTATGAAGAATGCTAGACCTCAATATGATTACAAACAGTCCAAATAAATTAGTAAAGTCATAACCGAAAATGCCTAATAAGAAAGTCAAAATTTAACTTTGACCTAGTTATGGTTAAATGACCATAACATAAGTTATATAACTCCAAATGAAGTGATTCAAAAAGGGAATTAAAAAAGACAGAATAAGAAACAATTTGATAAAGAGAATTTTGCCAAATTCCCATTGTAACTTGGTCCAATAGAATAGTTAACATTGAACATGAAATAAATTATAGGATTAATTATGAGATATGGTACTGAAACACTGTATATTATGTGTTTCAGTTAGAAAAGACACTGGGAAGGGAAAAGACCCACTAAGTCAAGGCCAAGAGGCGACTCATTAGAGATTTGTACACAACTAGTTTTTAATTGAATTTGTTATGAATATTTCATATGATTAAATGACGTTATTTTCTTTATGTATTATGTTTATCAAGTATAGGATCTAATTCAATGATTATTGAAATTTTTATAGTATGTATGAATTTAGCTTTGTGAAATGGTTTTTCAACAATTATTGAGCATTGTTGTGCATTGAATAAATTAGTTTTGGAAAAATTGTGATAAAATATATTTTGAATTGTGATGAGCATAAAAATTATTAGAAATTGGAATTGACATTGAATTGAATTGAATTGTGTTGTGATTTATACTCACAAAAAGGACAAAGAGATTCATGATATTATTTTATATCTCACTATAGATACTTGACTAGGTTATTACCCGTCTCTCTCATTTATTGAGGAGACAATGGAGTTAGCTTTGTTTTGATTACCATGGTACGTGCACAGGCTTAGATTCTCCTCCTATTAGATGTTAGATCTAAGTTTTTAATAGTGGCCCTTTTGGAAGTTTCATTATTATGATGTGTACTGTGCACGATGATTCGACCTCCCTGAACATAGGGAGTTAGAATTCGATTCGACCTCCCCGACCATAGAAGTACGATAATTCATTAGGTGTACTACGAGATTATGTTACATCTTACGGAGGAGTAGGGTGTGACATGTTCAGTGGCATCAGAGCAATGGTTTTAAAGTAAATTTTGAATTGTGAAATTGAACTAATTTTGTCGATAAATACAACTGCTTAAATGTTTGATACATATAGTACATTTGCATCATAAATATGAAGTAATGGAGAGAAATCTCCTTATGTTGGTTGAACGGAAAATAGAAAATCCTGTGAAAAGATATGAAAAAGAAGAATGAGATAATAGAACGATGCATGTGGAAGTACAAGGTGAGGCCCAGCTCCAGAGTGTCGAATGCATGTACCCGATTTCACGGTACAAATTACCGCACAAATGGCCCAGCAAATTGCTATTTTCTTTCAATAAATGGCTGATAATCTATCAGCCCAAGCCCAAGTACGAACCCAACCCCCACAAGGGCAATATGAAATAGAGAAGAATGAAAGACCTGGTGATCAAAGTTCAAATAGTAAATTGGGAAAAAGGAAGAACACTGGAGAGCCTAGTGGCTATGGATCTGATAGAGGCAGATCTTCAGAGCAGAGGCCACCAAGGTCTAATCGTCGAACAACTAAAAGTTCCTATTCTGCCCGTATCTGCCATGTTTGTGGCAAGCTACATGGAGGTAATTGTTATAAGGCCACTGGAGCCTGCTATAATTGTGGTGAACATAGACACTTTGCTAGAGATTGTACTAGAGCACCTCGATCTGCTCTCTGAAGTTCATAGATAGTCAGTAAAGGTCGAGATAGAAATAGAGTTGGTACTCCTCGTAATCATAGCACAGCAAATCAACCCGAACATAGTAGCGCATTAGTCAGAGTGTCCACTATGCGCCAAGGAGAAAGAGCAGAAACTTCGGATGTAGCTGCTGGTAAGTTCTTAATTTTTGAAAGAAACAATTAGTTATTATTTGATCCTAGCACTACTTAGTTGTATGTTAGTGTTAGAACTATATGTTCTGTTGCTATTCCTTTATATGGGAATAAATTTTGATGCATTAGTGATTAGTCCTTTAAGATAAGGATTGTGATAATAAGTGAAATTAGTTTTGGAAGAGATTGTCAGCGAAAAGTACTTTCTAACACATCATAAATTATAAAGCTAATTGGCAAGCCTACTTAATGTAAGGCAAGAGGACCTAAAAGTAAGTTACAGTAATAGAATTGCTCTAGATGAGGGCAAAGATATTAGTGTTAGTAATTGTCAATGGATATTGTAATTAGAATAGGTTTAGGATATTAGTGGATTCGAGAAGGATAAGATGTTAGAAAACCTAGTCCATGAGGTTATAACGTAGTGACTATGTAATGTTCTCGATGTTTGTATTGTAAGCTGCAGATTACAGTACCGACATGAGATTATTGTGTAGAGCTACGTGCTTCCTCGTGGTACACCAAGATAAGGATGTTTGTAAGTAGTCTTTGATTTGGTATAGAAGAGTACTATTATGGGAAATAAATGTGAAAATTTTAGTTAGAAATTGAAAACTTTAAAACTAACATATAGAAAGGTCATTATTAGTCAGTGACTTGGTTACACTAATGTGAGGTACCGATACGACAGGAATTATTATAAAATTTGAGATTTTAGTATGACTATAAATTAAAAAGAATACCTTGAGGACGAAGATATCTAGACCTCGATATGGAGTCTTATAGTTATTTTCATATTTTTGTCAGAAAGAAATGATTTAGGCATTTGAGACATTTGTGTGAGATAAATGTAGAATACCTAGACGAGGGCAAGTTAACAGGATTGGAGTATGTAAAGGAGACAGAAGGACTAGTAAGGATTCTAGCATGAGAAATCAAGGAACTAATGAATAAGAGAATTTCGTGAGAGAAAACACAAAAGGCAAAGGACACAATGATGGGAGAGTGAGTAAAATTATGAGATAACGATATAAGTTATATGAATCCGATAAATTTCGAGGATGAAATTTTTGTTTAGAGGGGAAGAATTGTAATGCCCTCACTTTACGTAGTCCGTACATTCGACTACTTCGGTGACCTAATGTCGGTCTGGATAAGTTAGGATGTCTGAAACTACACTTCAGTGATAATAAATAGGTATAAAATGATGAAATAAATAAAAAAAAATACAAGAAAAATTAAAGAAAAAATAAAAGAGAGGAAATGAAACTAGGGTAAATGAGCCGGCACCAAAGCGATGGGTGACCGCACCGGGAAGTTACGGTGGGAACCGTTGACTACCCTTGGACCATGGGAAAATATTTTTGGGACCTAATTAAAGGTCTACTAAGGTGTAATTGACATTGGAAATGTCAAAGAAAATTTAGTAAGTCAGTACAAATAAAAACGAAAATTAAAGAAATCAGCGGGTCAAGGAGTTAATCGATAATACCGAAAAATTCGAAATGCAACCCGAAGAGGGGCATTTTGGTCATTTGACACCTAGAGTTGACTAATGACCTAAATGTACATGAAAAATAAGTAGTATTAAATTTTGGGAACCCCATGAAAAAGGAAATTAAATATGTAATGAAATTAAAAGAAATTAACGGGTTAAAATTGGGATAATTGAAACTTAATAATTAAACTATATTAAATAAAGATAATGGAGCACTAAGTGGGATATTTAGTGGAGTATATAAGGGCCACTAAGGACAGATTTTTCCACTTAAAAACTTCATCTTCAACCTCATTTTCTCACTTTGCCGAATTCAAGTTTCTCTCCCAAAAATTCCATGGCCGCACATGCATGAAGCTTCACTCCACCATCATCAAGCCCTCATTTCTCCTAAGTTTCTTCACTAAAGTTTGTCTACACAACATGGGAAAGAGATAGGTAGCAAGAAGGAGAGGATTTGGTGAAGATTTAACAAGTTCAAACAATAGGTAAGTGTTCAAATTCCTTTCCTTTTTAAGTAAAGTTTGTGGGAAGCTTGAGATAAGTAAATTGATGAAGAAATTTTGAGGTTTTGATGAGTTATTATTATGTACTATTTTCGACAGCCATGGTGATTAAAGAGCTTTGAATTGTTTTCACATGAATTTGATGGGTATTGATATTAATTGAAGTAAATAAAAGTTCTAGTAGGTTAATTATTGGTGTATGTTGAAGTTGAGTACTTGAATTGGAAATTGATTTTGAGTTTGAAATTTTCTGTGTAATTGCTTAAATGGACAGCCATGGAATTGTATATTAAATGAACTATTCTTACACGAATTGTGGAGAATTAATGTTTATTAATGTGATTTAAGGTGTTAGTAAGTTAACTTTATGTATATGTGATGATTGACCAAGTGAAAATTAGAGCTTGAAAGCAATTATGGGAAGCCTTACAATTCGACAGCTTGTTAACTTTTTGAAGAATGCTGGAATTCATGAAGTTGTTTGATGAATTGTGGTCTTAAAGATTGCTAAATTTGTATGTAAATTAGTGGTGAAGTTATATGTTATGGTACTGGTGAAGTTATATGTTATGGTTAGGAGTGATTATGTGTATATATTGTTAGAATTGGATTTGGTGAATTGGAATTGTAATTAGTGTATTGTCAATTGGTTATATACTGCCCAAAGTGACCAAAATGTGATGTGATGAATGGTCATGGTATGATACCAATTCAGAATTGGGTATGAGAAATAAACTTATAGCAAGGTGAATGTGCATTTGGTTGGTGTTTGAGCAATGTGTTTAAGGGCAGTATGTAATTGAGCTTATAACCCTAATTGTGTGACCCTAATTGGTATGAGGCCAATTGGAGGCAAAACTAGACATAAAATAGGCTAACTTTCATGTTGAAGTGTTGCCCAAATTCTGCCTAGAAGTGACCTAAAAGAATGACCTAATCCGAAATTGAAACTTTGAGAACTCAGAAATTGACCATATGAACAGTAGTTATTAAAATGACCATAACTCACTCAAAACTGGTCCAAATGACCTGAAATTTATACCGTTGGAAAGCTTAGACATAGGGCTACAACTTTGGTGAAGACCACCAAGCTGAGAAATGCCAATTACCAAGTCAAAATGATCGCCAAATTTGGGTTACAAAAACTGGCCGAATTGACTTTGACCTAAAAGTGACACAGAATTGTCAAATAATTACAACTTGACCAGCATTAGTAAAATGACCATAACTTGGTCCAAAAAACTCCAAATGACCTGCAATTAGTGCCAAAAATTCAATAAGACATAGACCTACAAAATTGGTAATTGTACCTAAACCCAGAAACCAAGAGAAATAGGTCAATTAGTTTGATCAAATTGATGTATAAAATCTGAAATTGGTACAATTGACCATTAAGTCTAGAAAATTCAAATAGGTATATCTCCCACAAGAAATCTCCCATTGTAAGGAGCCATACCAATCTGGAAAGCTAAGAAAGAGACCTAAAACTTTGTTTTAGACAACTTCCTCAAATTATAAATGTATAAGTTTAGAATTTAAGGTCAAATCCATTGACCTAATTAAGGGTCATGCCAATATAAGACCTTTGAGTCCAAGTCAACAATTTGGCTATAAATAATTCTATAAGACTTGACAAATTACAAGTAAAATTTTCAATTGACCCTAAGACATAGGGCAACAATACTTATGAAGAATGCTAGACCTCAATGTGATTACAAATAGTCCAAATAAATTAGTAAAGTCAGAACCGAAAATGCCTAATGAGGAAGTCAAAATTTAACTTTGACATAGTTATGGTTAAATGACCATAACTTAAGTTTTATAACTCTAAATGGAGTGATTCAAAAAAGAAGTTAAAGAAGACAAAATAAGAAACAATTTAATAAAGAGAATTTTGCTAAATTCCCATTGTAACTTGGTCTAATAGAACAGTTAACATTGAACATGAAATAAATTGTTGGATTAATTATGAGATATGGTACTGAAACACTGTATATTGTGTGTTTAGTTAGAAAAGACACTGGAAAGGGAAAAGACCTACTTAGTCAAGGCCAAGAGGCGACTCATCAGATATTTATGCATAACTAGTTTTTAATTGATTTCGTTCTGAATATTTCATATGATTAAATGACGTTATTTTCTTTATGTATTATGTTTATCAAGTATTGGATTTAATCTAATGATTATTGAAATTGTTATAGTATGTATGAATTTTGCTTTGTGAAGTGGTATTTTAATAATTATTGAGCATTGTTGTGGATTGAACAAATTAGTTTTAGAAAAATTGTGATAAAATATGTTTTGAATTATGATGAACATAAAAATTATTGGATATTGAAATTGACATTGAATTGAATTGTGTTGTGATTTATGCTCACAATAAGGACAAAGAGATTCATGATATTGTTTTATATCTCACTATAGATGCTTGACTAGATTATTACCTGTCTCTCTCATTTGTTGAGGAGACAATGGAGTTAGCTTTGTTTTGATTACCATGGTACGTGCACAGGCTTAGATTCTCCTCTTATTAGAGGTTAGATCTAAGTTTTTTATTATGGCCCTTTCGGAAGTTTCATTATTATGATATGTACTGTGCATGATGATTCGATCTCCCCGACCATAGGGAGTTAGAATCACCCCGGAGATGGCCCTTTCGGATTAGTCTTGCATGGTTAGTGAGATAAAGAATGATTTTTGAATAGTAAAGAATTTCGATTTCAAATGGGATTTATGCATAATTGATTTTATTGGAATTAATCTTTATTTCCATAAATTGTTGGAATTACCTTAAATATTTAGTTGTGATTTGATAAATTGAATTTCGTGATCAAAGTCATTTTATACAAATGATTTATATTATTGGCAACGAATATTTTGATTTTTAAATTTTGATGAGTATCCAGATTTCTAAATTATTTGCTGTAATTTTACTAAGGTATATTGTACTATGTTTTAAGTTATAGTTGTGCACCACTGAGTTTACCACTCGGCGATAGCTTTGTATGCTGTCGCAGGTGAAAAGAGCATAGAGCACTTGAGTAAGATTCCTTGAAGACACATTCAGATCAGCTCCAGGTATATTATAGATATACCCATGTACATAGGTTTGATGTATGCATGTAATAATATGTATGAAAATTATTTGAGCAGTTATATAAAAACTCTTGTAAAATATTTTGGTACGTAATTAAATGCAAATTATTGTAATGTAAATTTGATATTTCATTTACCTGTATAGTTTTGTAATATTAATTTTTGAGTCTTGTAATCAATGAAATGTTTCTTTTACGATGAGGTTGGTTTGAAAATGAATTGATTTGATTATTGAGATTGAAGTGTGAGATGAAATGAAGTTTATTGGATTTGTATTTGAGAAAACATATTGGGAGTGTTTTCCTTTTCAGATTTGAAGAACTATTCTCTCAAAATACAGCTGGTACTCTGCCGAAATTTTGAAAAATTTTATAACACTAGATTTTAATCGTTGATTTAAATTTCATGAAAATTGATTTAAAATCCCTTGTATACTATTTAATGGGTTACCGGTAGGCGAAGTACGCTAATTCATTAGGTGTACTACGGGATCATGTTACATCTTACGGAGGAATAGGGTGTGACAAAATAGACACTAACCTTTTACGGAGCTTGATAAAACCTCACTAAATCTCCTTCCTAAGATGTGTGGAGCACTTTTAATGAAGGAAGTTATTTGAATCACGGCTTGAACATGGAGGAGATGAAGCTTTACATGGTGCAGCCATGGTGGATTTAGGGAGAGAAACCATTTCGACAATGAGAGAAATTAAGGAAAAAGAATATGAAAGTGGATGGAAATTTGGCATTTTATATGTTTATATGTCCCACTAACAGTCCACTAATCTTCCACTAACTTAGGTTTAGTATTATAATAATTAAACTTATTAACATTTCAATTAATCCCCCATAATTCCTTTAATTACATTATGTATAAAATTTATTATTTTAATGGCATTTTCAAAATTTAATACCACTTATTTTTAATGGACATTTAGGTCAAAAGTCAACTCTAGGTGTCAAATGACTAAAATGCCCCTCTTCGGGTTGTATTTCAAATTTTTTGGTAATACCGATTTAATTCCAAAATCGTCGGTTCCTTGAATTTTTGTTTTCATTTGTACCGATTCACTAAATTTTCTTTGATATTTTCAATGTCATATATACCTCAATAAACTTTTAATTATGTCTTAAAAATTATTTCTCGGTGTTCTTCGAGTCCTGGGATTGTCAACTGTTTACCCAGTGACTTCCCAGTGCGGTCACCCATCGCTACAGTTCCAGCTCATTTAACCTAATTACATTTCATCTCTTTTATTTTTCCTTAATTTTTCTTGTATTTTTTTATCACGTATTTCATCATTTTATGTCTCCTCACTATCATTTAAGTGTAGTTCCAGACATCCTAGCTGTCCGGACAGACACCGGTCACCGGAATAGTAGAATGCATAGACTGCTTAATATAGGAGTGTTACACTTAGGGCATCCACTTCTAGGATTCCTGCTGTTCTCTTCATATTTCCCCTTTCATTCGACCACTCATAATTGTGATATGCGACCCTCTCCAGAAGTTCAAGTGCTTGATCCACTGTTTTCTCCATCAGGTCACCTTCTGTTGCTGAATCTACTGTGCTCCTTGTAGAGGGCAGTAGCCCATTATAAAAGTTCTGAACTAGGAGCCAATCTTCTATGCCATGGTGCAGGCATTCTCTCTATAAATCCTTATATCTCTCCCATGCATCATAGAGTTATTCACCTTCCCTTTGCCTAAAGGTGTTGAGTTTAACTCTCAACTTTGCAGTCTTCGCAGATGGGAAGTACCTTGCTAGAAAAGCTTGTAAGAGGTCCTCCCATGTGGTGAATGTTCCAGCTGGTTGAGAAAGTAACCACTTCCTTGCTTTATCTCGAAGGGAAAATGGAAATGCTCTAAGTCTTATAGCTTGATCAGAGAGGCCATTCATCTTGAATGTGTCATAAAGGGTAAGAAAGCACTGGAGGTGGTAGTGCGGATCTTCTGTTGGTGAACCCCCAAATTGGGTCTGTTGGATCATCTAGAGCTATGCCAATTTTAATTCAAAATTGTTGGCATCCCACTATGGGTCTTGTAACACTAGATTAGAATCCTTGTAGGGAGGGAGCTCCGTAGTCCTTCAAGAGTCTCGGCCTGTTGTTGTTATCGTCGGCCATATTTGGAATCTCTGGATTCCCTTGATCTTGTTATTCACGTTTTCTCTCTCTCCTGATAGTTCTTAGAGTTCTGTCTATCTCTGGATCTAAATCAAAGACTTCTTCCTCTGGTCTTGTTCTGGTCACGTACCAAACCAATCACTTGAGAAAGAATAAGAAAATAAAACAATTTAAGCAAAACTAAATAATAAATGAAATTGCCTAAATCAGCTAAATTACTTATCACCTAATATTACTAATATTAAAATTCTTCAATAATAGAGCCAAAAACTTGTTTGCTAGTTTTTAAACCACTGCAAGTGCACAAATTGCTAACAAGTAATAAAGTGATGAGTGAAGTATTGTTCCTATGAGGAATTTAATTAGCAAGTACCAGGTTACATGGTAATTTTGACTGTTTAGGCTACCGAATATGGATGAGAATGATTTAAACCTATTTTAGATGTTGAAAAGTAATCTTTGAATTAAACTATTTATAAAAGCAATTCCAGAATTAAGATTTCACACTATAATTTTACTATAGATTTTAATCTTGTCTATTCATCGGATTGAGAATAATTGCTTTGATGGAAATTAATCCTGGGATATCCTAAGTCCTCTCTCAAGGCACTTAAGGTGTATTTTAATTAACCTAAACCCTACTTTTGTGGTGATTAAATTAATTAAAACCCTTTAAGATTTGTGATTAATTTTGGAATTCCACAAAGGTATCAGCTTATCTCTAGGTCAGATTTCCTAGATTCAATATCTCAATTTGCTAATATTAATCTTCACCTTTCAGTCCTTCAATTAATATCTGCAATCAATACTAAGTGGGTACCGACACATAGCATGCATTAAGATCACAAGAAGTTGAATCAAAGAACTAAACTCAAATCCAATAAATAAAACTCAATATTTATCCATAATAATAATTGCAAATGTTACTCTCCTAATTCCAGAATAAAGAAATTACTCACTCATGGTGAGTTCAACAAACATGAAGAAAATTAAATAACAGAACATAAAGAGTCCATTTAGAGATATAGAACAAAAGAACCACAGAGGAATAACTGCAGTCTCAATCCTTGAGGGACTTGCTGAGGATTTCTCTTTTGTGCTGGTGTTCTACTCTTCAAGACAGCTGAAGAGAATACAAGTATAAAAAATGAAAAACCCTTCTGAAAACTCCGAAAAGCTCTGCAAAAAGGTTGAACTCCCCCAAAAGGAAAAGCTACTTTTATTGTCATTTCTGCTTCTATTTATAATAGCTAGTGTAGGGTTAGGTCTTTAGAATCCTAAAAGCACTAGAAGTCTGTTTTGAGTGTGTAAACAAGAGCTGAAATTCGGATTAGGAAATTAGCTGCCGCATAGCACACGGTCTGTGTGTCACTACAAGGCCCAGAGCCATGTAACTTACTGGAGCTGAATGGTTGCGTCTTGCTTTGCACGAGGAGTTTACAGTCATGGGTACATGGATGCAGTTACACGGCGTGTATACATTTTGGAGAATTCTTCAAGCTTGTGCCTGGCAGAGACTTACACGGGTCTGATTACATGACCTGTACTTTTGCTTCTTCTTTGGCTCTTCTGGCTTTCTTCTGGCAGTAGGTTACAAGGGTTTGTGGCTTTTCTTACATGACCCGTGTACTCTATCTCAGTAACTTTTCTCAATCCTTTGACCTTTCCAAGTTTCCTTCTGCACTACTATGCTCTCGAACTTCACCCAAATACCTGAAATGGTACAGAAAATATGGAAATTAGAGCTTGACAATGGAATTTACAGAAGTTAATGAAATTAATGGTTATGCATGAGATTACTATTCTAAATGCTATGAAATATTATAAAAATGTACTTAAAAAATCTATATAATACAAGTATATTAGTTTCCATGAAGTTTTAGAACTTGAATGCACACCACCATTATACTTATTAGAAGTCCCCTTCCTGTAGAGTTATTTTCCCTTCATGGCCATATGCTCCATATCCTCTAACTCAATGTAGTAATGCAACTTGACAACATCAACTATGTCCCAATTTAGACCATGTAAAAACCTAGCCATAGTGGCTTCTCTATCCTCCTCCACATTAGCCTTTATCATGGCTATTCCATTTCTTTATGGTAGTCCTCCACACTTTTAGACCCTTGCACTAGCCTTTATAACCTTTGATGCAACTCTCAATAATAGTGGCTAGGCACAAATCTCTTCCTCATGATAGCCTTTATTTCATCCCAATTCCCAGTAGGCCTTTCCATATTTCTCCTCCTACTCATCACCATCTGATCCCACCAAACAATAGCATAGTTAGTAAATTTAAACTGCTACTAACTTCACCTTCTTTTCCTCATAATAGTTATGATAGTCAAACACCAACTTTACTTTCCTCTCCCACTCAAAGTAAGCATCAGGATCATTCTTTCCTTGAAATGATAGAATTTTTCATTTTAATACTCCCTACATTTCCATCTACTCTTTCTCTCCCCCTTTACTCTCTCCTAGGTCTACCATCATTCCTACCAACTCTTGGTCTATGTCTCCTATCATTAATAATAGACATCTTATCTTCATCTCCAAACTCCTCATTAACTCTTCCTCAGAATTTTCCAAGGGAGGAATTTTAGCTCTTCTATTTGGCCTCCTTCTATTAGGTCTCCCTTTATTAGTTCTATCACTTATCAATTCAATTTAACATATCATCATGCTGCTCCATTCTATCTCTTATGTATTTAAACATCACATTCATTCTCTCAAATTGCTATTATATAGCTTGCATATAAAATGGGTTATCTATAGCTCTCCTTTTACCAGTTACTTCCTCACCACTACCTTATGACATATTTTATAAACCTGCAAGAAAATGTTAGAAAAAAATAATTCTTATAACACTCCCTTACCTGTTTGCACTCAAGCATATCACTCCCCTCTTGTTTCACACAATAAGACTTTTTCCCACTTATGTCTCACCACTCAAGTCTTTCATCGCTCTTTTTTGCCTCTTTCAACTCTTTAATGAACTAATCAACTTTAAACAAGACAACCAACTTACAAAAATCAACACAATAATATCCAAGAATGAGATAAACAAAATGAGTTCACAAGCAAAATATAAAGTGTGACACTAGAGCCAACAAATGAAAGACATCAAATTAGGAGTGAAATTTCAAAGAAGATATTAATGAAGAATCTCAATACAATGATCAGCCCAAAATGTATCCAACAAAATATATATCTCTAACACAAGCAATGTCTCAAAATAATCTGCAAATAACTCAATTGTATTCCACCTTTTGTAATTTTCAATCACAACTTTTTTCTTATATGCTTATCTACTACCAATTATCAAGGAAATAGGGCTATTGTGATAAACCCACAATACTAATAGTAATTCACCTCTTTTGTATTTTTTTTCTTTTTTTTTTTTTAACCAAATATGCAAAACTACTAATAAAATAATTGAGATGTCATTAAATTTGCTGGAATAATCAATTCAACACAACAATTGCTCAAACCGAAGAATATGGCTTTAAGAGATATTTTATCAAATACCAATATGCAAACAATTGTATTGATTCAGAAACTTCCAACAATAGAAATAATGCCCAACCATGGAAATCAATAAACAATAACCTCAAAGGAGTCGCACGAATTAATCCAATAAAAAATGAAATTGAAGCAAAATGAACAAAGAAAAATTAAAAATATCAAAATACAAACTAATGGATAGAGAAAAACGATCAATACGTAACACAAACAAGGAATTCCAAAAGATGAAAAAAAAATTTAACACAAAAGAAATTAATACCAAACACAAAATTAATTGAAATTAACAAACAAAAGAACAAGGATAAGTAACCTAATTGGAGACCTAAAGCTCTGATACCAAAATGATGAAAACCCCAATGGACTTACTAAGGAACCCCTAAAATGTTTGAATTAATTCCCCAGAACCCTCACAATCAAATTCTTCTAATTGAAATCACTTAACCCAAAACTAACCTTGTGGTAGAGAACCAAGTGAATAATTCAAATAGCAAAACAAAGGATTCAAGATCCAATACCAACTTATGGTAGAGAACCATGAATATCAGAGTATTAATTCTTGCAAGTTAATTAGACTTGTCAAGAAAAAAAGATCAATGAAGAACCATAAAGGAGAAAACTTTTTTAATACTCAATTGATTAATATCTTAAAGTTCTGTTTACAGTCCTAAAATATTCTATTTATATGTGTCTCCTAATACAAAGCCAAAATGACCTAAAACCTTAGAAATATTAAAAGTCACATACATAATAGCACTAAAAAATAACCAAACAGCAAGTCTCATGGCTTTTAGTGAGCTTTCCATGGCTTATGGTGCGCCTAAACACTTCTCATGGCCATGGATGCATTTAACACTCAGTCCACACCCTCCTATGCCCCTTATATGCTTCTTTAGTGTGTTTCATGGCTAGCCATGCTACTAGGGGACTTCCCATGGCTAGCTATGTGCCTCATGGCCTCTGAAACCTTTCTAAATGCATCTCACAAGAAGCCATGCACTCTAAAGAACCTTTTGTGGCTGGCTATGCGCCCCATGGCCTTTAAAACCCTTCAAAATGATTCTCACAAGAAGCCATGCAACCCAAGAGACTTACCGTGGCTAGCCCTGTGCCTCCTAGACCTCTTCCTATGGCTGAATGTGAGCTTCCCATGGCTGGGTGTGAGAGATTTTGTTCCTTTCGTTAGTAAGGATGTTTTTGGCTCTAATTAATGGCTAAAGGTGAAAATCTCATGGCTAGGCATGCGATGTTTTGTCTCCTTTGGAAAATGAAGGTATTTTGGCTCTTTATTACTAGTTGTTGGAGAATTTATTAGCATTGAATACCACCAACACCATCCAAGCACACTTACACTAATATAAGCCATTTGAACTCTTTAAGCATGCTAAACTTTTGAATTTTAACCTTGCACACTTGAATTAAGATGACCCATTTGAGCTCCTTGAGGATGCCAGTTTTGTCAATCTCATGTCTCTTACCAACATATGCTTGAATTGAAGAAATTCCTTAAAACTTGGCGCTCTCCTGATCATGTTATGCATTGTATGTTGCTAATTTGTTTTTCAAGGATGTTGTGAGATTGTATGGTATTCCTAAAACTGTTACTAGTAATAGGGATGTGAAATTTTTAGTTTATTTTTGAAAGTGTTTTAGGGATTATTGGGTACCAAGTTATATTTCTCTATTACTTGTAATCCATAGTTAGATGGATAAACTGAAGTTGTAAATAAGACTATAAGAACATTGTTGCATGCCATGGTTAAACAAAACTTGAAATCTTAACTGTGCATTCTTCCACTGGTTTTTTTCCTTTTGAAATTGTGTATGGATTTAACCCTTTGAGTCCTTTGAATTTATTGCCTTTGCCTGTTAATGAGTTGGCTAGTCTCGATGGAAAAGGGAAAGCTAAATTAGTCAAGAAGATTCATGAGCAAGTAAAATAGAGAATTGAGAAGGCGAATGAAAAGAATGTCGCCTATACCAATAAGGGTAGAAGGCATGTTGTCTTCCAATTGGGAGACTTAGTTTGGGCGCACTTGAGAAAGGAAAGATTTTCTACACAAAGAAAATCAAAATTGCAGCCTAGATGTGATGGTCCTTTTGAGTTGTTGGAGAGGATTAATGAAAATGCCGACAAGATTAACTTCCCAGGTGAGTATAATATTAGTGCTACATTTAATGTTACTAATCTTTCTCCTTATTATGCAAAAGATAACAATTCGATGACGAATTCTTTTAAAGAGGGAGAGGAAGGTGAAGATCAAGTACCATCCAATGAAACAATCCAAGGACCTATCACATGATTAATGGCAAATAAGATACAAGGATTAAGACAAAAACACATTGGTCAAACTTACATAGATAAATTTAAGCAAGGATGGAGCATGTTGGTGTAAGTTTGCTTGGATGAAAAACATGTGCTAAGAGCTGTATAAGATATAACATGAGGCATGTTGTCGGTTAGTGTCACATTGTCAAGCTGGCTGAAAAATTCAGACAACTTGATATTTGGCATGTTGAATTCATTGAACTTGACACTGGGTAGCGACATGGGGCATGTCAAATCTTAGGAAAATCTCGGCCTAAAAAAATGAACTTCACATCTTTGTGCCCTAAATATCAGCCATGTGCCAAAGCCCCTATGCATGCAGTTCCTTATTAGATGTTGGATGGTACAAGTGAGTAATGTTCATATTCCAAGGAATCCAATTATTTTCTTAGTTTACTTTTTCTGTTTTCTATTTCTATTAATGTATCACTTTCAGCTTTTGTAAATGTGTAAGAAATTATTGTTTTGATTAGCTTTTACCTCTTTTGGTAGAGACAACTTCTAAGACATAAAAATAGATGTTAGGATATTATTTTTGAGTGGAAGAATATGCTTTCTTCAACCTCCCTTCTTTAGGTCAAATTCTTGTAAGGGTATAAAACCCATATCTTCTTCCTTTTTGTAAAAAAACTTGATATTTAGAGAATATAACTCTATTGAGAGGTTTTTTTCTTCAAGTGTTCTTGAAAAACTTAAATCACTCTTGACGAATCTGATCAACTTTTCAAGTTTTAGCTTATATTCTTAGTTCTCAATACAAATTAGTGAAGGGCCTTGAGTCTAATTATTCTACACTTATTTTTCCCTTTAGTTTGCACTTTGTTTAAGTGTTAGGTCAAGGAAAACTAATGTCCATATCCTAATTTTTGAGCTTTCCTTGGAGAATCACCAACAAAGAAGTGAGGGTTACTTAGTTTTCCCTTTGTGGGTCTGCATCATTGAATAATACAAGTGTTTGATAATGTATTTGACGAATAAAATTACTCAATTTATGACATAGAGATTATGGGTTCGAGTCATGAAAATATTCTCCGTGCAAAGTAGGGAAAAAGAATTGATATTTCTTGTATTGGATCATCCTTTAATTAACTTTATATGTATTTTATAATTTCTTATTTAATAATAATAATAATAATAATAATAATAATAATAATAAATAGATTATATATAAATAAATAAATAATAGATATGATATATAGAAAAATAAAATTAAATAAGTTTATAAATTCTTAAATTATATAAAATCAAGTGTAACACATAGAAGATATATATATATATATATATATATATATATATATATATATAAAACTCGTAATAAAAAAACTTGGTACACAGATAAAAAAACATAAAATACCAAGATATATTATTTTATTAAATAAAAAAAATTAAATGTGTTACTTAGTATTTTTTTAAATTTTATTTTTATTTATTGTAATTTAAAAAAAATTTATGAGCACCTTTTGAAATTTTAAAACTATTTTCATAATAAAAAAATTAATATAATAAAATATAGTAAATATAAATATAAGAAAATCTAAGTTTTAAAGTATTTTCAAGAGAATATCATGTGGCATTCTTTTTTATAGTAATACCACATAACTAACACGGGACATTACAAATATGTAATCATTACTATAAGGTACCTTATAATATATTAATATATATTAATTATATATATTTATGTTTATATTATATATAGATTTCTTTACAGTGAAATCTTCATTAAAAAGTTTAAGAGATAAAAGTAATAAAAATAAAATTTAAAATAATTAATAAAAAAATTAAAAAATACATTATTTTTATAAATTAAACTTAATTAAAATTATTAATAGTCACGGGTATCAGCATAAGTAATTCTCGTATGATATATGATATTTTTATTATAATATTACCACGTGACTAATACATAATATTCTCTTTCATAATGTTACTATATAATATTTTTTATTATATATAAATTATAAATTATTTAATAATGATATTGTTAATATTATAATAAGTAGTTATTATTATGAAATAACTTACAATATATTAATATATGTTAATTATATCTATATTATATATAAATAGATTTTAATTATTTTTTATATATAAATTTTTATTAAAAAATTGAAAAAATAAAAATAATAAAAATAAAATTTAAAATAGTTAATAAAAAATTAAAATATTACATTATTTTTATATGTTAAAATAAAAAAATAATAAATTAAAACTATTAATCACCGATTCTCTAATCCCATAGCTAAAGGAATTATAAAGATTTTGAGGATTCCATAAAAGGTGCACTGATCCAAGTGAAAATCCCAACTAAATTGTCTAAAAACCCCAATGAAAATCCAATCCCATCAGCGTAAACCTGATCCCAAGTGAGCAGTTGAGACAAGAAAAAAAAAAAAAAGTGAGGGTAAAAACGTCATTCTAAACTCTCTTATCGTCGAACGGAAATCCTCAACCGCCAAGGACAATTGCGCTACTACACGATACTTAAAAGTACAGTGAAGAACGAAAAGACCTCACACCCAAAAAAAATTGTAAAAATTAAATAAAATAAAAAATTATTTTATTTTTATTTATTCTGTTTATAAAAATAAAATTTTTTATATCATTTACACTATATTTTAATACAAAATGAGATAAACAAAGAAAAATATTTTTAATTTTTAACTTGTTATTTTCTCTCATTTTGTTTGAGAATAATAGAAAAATAATAAGAATAAAAAAATAAAGTTTATTTTCCCTTATTTAGGAAGAGATAATAGAGAAAAAAATAATATTATTTTTTAAATTTATTTTTTTACTCTCAATTTTATAGATTATTTAGAAAATTAAAATAAGAAATAAAGATATATGGGTATTTTTTTAATCAAGTATATTTTTCCTCTTAATTAATTTATTTTTTCTTTAAAGTAAAGAGAAAATAATAAATATAAAATAAACATTATTTTCTTTTCTTTTAATATTTTTTTTTATTTTTAAATATAAAAAAAATTATAATCTCACTTTATTTTTTATTATTTATTTTCTTTTCTTACTCCTTTCCATGTATCTAAACAAAGGTTTATTATTCCACTCAACTCAAATTAATGTTTTTTTACGAATCATTATATGTAAAATAATTGGTTTATATTTTTAAATTACACAAATAAGGCAATTGAGTAAAATAATATCAAAAATAAATGAAATAAAAAATTAATTAATATAATTTTCAAAATAAAAAAATTAAATAATTATTTTTTTTATAAAATAAAAAGACAAATAGTAAACTTTTAAAAATAAAAAAAATATATAAAAAAAATAAGCCAGAAACACTCACCTAAAGTAGGGTTTGTATTTCCCCTGCCCCCACCAGCCTTACACTCTCTCTTCTCTTCTCTTCTCTTCTCCGCAGAAGAGAGGGAAAATCAACGAAACCTGCCCTTCTCCACCAATCCCTTCTTCTCTTCTTTCTATTAAATCAATCCTTTTCTCTCTCTAAAAACATATAAGTTTATTTTTTTTTCCTTAAATATCTATTCTATATATATTTGTATACGCATAGAAGGAGTCTTATCTTCATTCTGCGGTGTTATCGTAGCTGAATCTAGGCTTTCTTCTGCTTCTTCTTTTGTGTTTGATTGGACGGTGGAGATTTTATCTGGGAGTGAAAGATCGAGGTATGCAGCAAGGTGATCAGACGGCGTTGAGCTTGAGGCCTGGTGGTGGTCGAGGGAGCAGACTCTTCAATCCACGCGTGGAGTCCTCCTCTTCTAATTCCTCATCTTCTTCTGGTTTTTCTTCTTCTATCGCTTTTGGTGATCTCCCTCTCTTTCGTCCTCATGGTGGTGCTCCTCTAAAGGTTGTTTCTTTTTCTTTTTTGTTGAATGATTCTTTAAAATCATTATCTATTTTTGGATCTGGATGTTTTGGAACATATAGCTATGCTTGTTTTGATTGTATGCGACTGATTTTGCAGTGGATTTTTTTGCTGGTTGTTATTGGGAAAGCTGATTGTTTATTAATTAGGTTTTGAAAGTATTGGATCTGGGATTTATTTTGATGCTGATTTTATCACATGTATGAGCTTAGTTTTATTGTATCTATGTTGTGGGAATTATTGATTCATTAGTATAGATGCTCCAGTAATTGCAATACTCTTAAGTAAAACTATGAACCTCGCTTATGTATGATTGGATTTTGCGAATGATTTTGAAACTCATGTAATTGTTGCTCTCGAAATGAACATATTAAACTATTCCTAGGAACATTTTACAATTTTGTTGCATTCTGTTACTTATAATTGTTCTAAGGATTGTATTCTGTTCAGAACTGGAATTTTTTTTCCTTAGTTAAGAATAAGAAATTTAGAAGGGGCAGCATTGCCATACATAATTATTCAAGCGTCCTAATTCTTGGTGGGCCACTTGATACGTGTACCTGCTGTAAATATGGACCAACAACAATATGTAGGCTTTAAATGGGCATGTAGTGAGTTTCATGTTCCCATAAAGAACTTACTGACATTTAGACTTTCATGGATTATAAATGTAGTTGGATGTTGATATAGAAGAAGAGAAGTGCATCCTGTGTACAACATGTTTGTGAACTTTGATGGTTGGCAGTTGCTTCATTAAATGGTAGCCCATGGTCAAGTTTGGTCTTATTTTTTGCCTTTATTTTCATTAGAGGATATAGCTGTAGTTTGCTAATGTTAAAAAGAATGAATGTATATTTTCTAAAAGTTTCAGAGTGTGTTCTTGGCAAGTATATGTAGCAGTTCTATTAACAACATTGTTGTATTTTGCTATATTTTAATTCCTAAACTGATTAACACAATTTATATACATTGGCAATTTGATTTTAACCATTCATTTGAGTATGTTTAAAACGACTTTAGAGGCTATGCAGTTCCTGTTGACTTGGTATGATATGCATGTTCTTAAACTTTATCGCATTGTATCTTTTAATTTTATTGAAGAAGCGCAAATGTGTGTTAGCAATTGTTTTATACAATCAAGTTATTAGTTTTATATGTTGAGTGTATCATTTATGGCATCTGTTGTAATAGTGCGTCTTAGGTTTCTAGCCCTGTGGTCCATATTGTTTAATTCAGTTGTTATTGGGTTGGAGTTTGTTCATTCTCTGGTTTGTTTCATCGCCTTGTTGAAAGTTCCTGACTTTCTCTATCCTATGTTTTGTTGTTAGACTGGAGACTCACGATTTGAGGTTCATGATCGAGTGCAGTACACAAGAGACCAGCTGCTGCAACTTAGAGAGGTAATATTTTTATTTCTGTGCCCTGGTATTGTTATCAAGCTTAGTGATAGTAATGTCTTAGGTGGAAACTTTTTCCTTTTATATCTCATGTATGTTGATTCCAATCATTTGGATGCAGCACCAAGGCAATGGGAAATTAATTGGAAATTTTTTTTGTTTCCTATGTTATGAGTTTCCCTTTTCCTGCTTAAAGTATTCAACTTTTTGCACTTTTTTTTTTCTTATTAAGCTTTAAGATATGGTTTGCATAAACAATTTCTTCAGATGTTCATCTTGGTGATTAAATATAGAGCATATATTCATATCAGCTATGTTTTATTTATTTATTATTTATTTTATGGTTTACTCATTTCCTTACTGTATGTTGTGGCCATTATTTTCTCAAAGGCTATTGTGATCTATGATGAGATTTTAAAAATCAAACGAGAAATTGAAGCTGAGCTTTTTGGTGAGGATCAAAGCTGGAGTCGTGGAGAAATCAATGTGAGTTCGTATCCTATGTTGATTTGCATGCTTCTTCGTATTTTTATTTTGCTTCCTTGTCTAAAGAATGCATAGATGGTTTTAAAAATTGTTAAATTTGTTAAGATAGTTAGTTAGTTACGTTCAAAGAGCATGTTTGGGATTGTGGTTCCGACGAGATTTTTCGAAAAGCACCATTTTAGATGCTATTTGAAAAAAAAAAAAAAAAGCAGTTGAAAAAATTGTTTAGCTGTTTTGGAATTCTTATTTTAAAACACATCAAATTTAACTTGAAATAAATTTTTAATGGTTTTTAACTAATATATTTAAGTAGTGCTTTTTTCAATAGCAGTTCAAACAACAATTCTAAAAGGACCCACCGTAAATATCTTTGTTTGTACCAAATGTTTACTATGGTCCATTGACTGCTGGCCCGACAATCAAAATGATCAGTATGATCGATTGACAAATTTTCTGATCGCATTTGAGCTGTCAGCTTCTAGAATTAAGATTTCTTTTGCTCTGTCCATTCCAGCCACCAAATCAGTCTCAGAGTCGTTATTCAGAGACAGACAATCGTGACTGGCGTGGTCGTTCTGCACAATTTTCTACATCTGCAGAGGAGAGGTCCTGGGATTCCCTTCGAGAAAACAAAGACTTTGCTGGGCAATATGACTCCAGGCAGCCAGATGCAAGTCAATTTAAGCGTCAGGACCAACTCAATTCCCAATTTGCAAGAGCACAAATCTCTTCCAATCAATTGGTAATTTATATGATCATTTTGCTTGCTACATTTGTATGTTCTTGTTCATTTGTTGTCTTTTGAAACTACTATTTACGCATCTAGAATTTTTTTTTGATACAATTAAATTTTAGTTCATATGGATTGTAATGGTTTGTTAAATAAAATACATCTTTCCATGGCACAAACTATGCAATGATGAGAATTTGTTAAATAAGGAGCATCCTTCAATGTTATTTTTCACATGTATTGTTCTTTGGGTTTGTTATCGCTGTAAGATTGACATTGTTCAATAGTTGCATGGCATATTGAAATGCAAGTTAAGGTGAACAGATTCTACAGATTCAGTATATTGCTATAGCTTAGTTTGAAATGTTTTAGCATGAGAAATTAAATTTTGATATACTAGTCATAAACTATTTTATCTCAAAAGAAATAGTTTTATGATATAGGTTCCTCTTGCTCCTTTTTAAATTTCTAATTTTGAGAATGGTATACATGTATAAGCACAGCCTTTTTACTTAATTCGAGTTTTATGATAACTCTTCCAAATAATGTTGTTTTTTGGCATAAAAAAGATATGTGAGTGTCCATGGGCAGAAGATAACAATGACTTTTTGTTCGATTTGAAGAAAAAGGGTACTTAAATATTACTGTAAAGTAATTGGTTCCTGATCTAATAACACTTAAGATAACTCTGTTCTCATTGGTTGATATTTGCTCACTTCTTTGTTGGTAACATTACTTCAATTATAATGCATGTTGTAAGTGTTATGTTGATTGTTATCGGTGTTACCATGATCGTCATTTTTATTTGTAGTAATTTGGTGCAAACGTTTGCCTTTATGGGCATGTGGCTGAACTTTAGTTTCAAACCTGTATTTTATTTTGAAAACTAGGGGGGTCCTGCTCCAGCTTTGGTCAAGGCTGAGGTGCCATGGTCAGCTAGAAGGGGGAATCTTTCTGAGAAGGAACGTGTCTTGAAGACTGTAAAAGGGTAATTCATTACAGCAATCTGAAGTGTGACTTTCTGCATTGTTAAACATGGAATGCATGAAAATTTACATTTTTCTACTGGAAGTGTGGACTTGTTGGTAGTCTTAATATCCTTTTATTTATCCTTTAAATATTGAATTCCTGTATGCTGTCTACAAAAATCTAAATGATCCTGAATCTTAGATATCCTTTAAGTAGTAAAATTTAAGTTCTGACTTCTGAATGTGCACAGCTCCTATGTAAGGTTCTTATAAAATTTCCACCAATAAGTTTTTTTATAACATTTATGCCTTTCAGCAATTAAAATCTCTTTTGGAAGTGGCTAACAATATAGCAGACATTTTATAACCCTAGTATGTATACTGAATAATAATGCTGACATATCATAATTCTAGTATTTTTGCTGAACAATAAAGCAGACGTATGATATAGATGTCACTCCATATAATTGACTGCTTCAAATGGAAACTACATACCTAGTGACGAGTAACAAGTATATAGACAGTGTCAAAGGAAGCCAGAACGATAGAATAGGAATTGAATTCAGTTATTTATCTCCTATTTTGTCTTTTGAGAGCATCTGTCTTTTATTATTTTTCCTCTGCTTAGAAAGTCTGAAATGGGTTGTTTTGATCCTTATGGATCTGCTAGAATTTATGTTCTTTAATTCTTTCTGTTTTTTTATATCTAACTACTATAATTTGGCTTCATGGAATCCATATTTTGAAATGTTAATGGAGTTTGCAAGGGCTAGTACAGGATATGAGTTTTACATAGAAGTGATTTGCTGAAAAAGAAGTCTCTTTTTTATGCAGTATATTGAACAAGCTTACCCCTGAGAAGTTTGATCTTCTCAAGGGTCAACTCATTGATTCTGGCATTACATCTGCTGATATCTTAAAGGTTACTTATCTCCACGCTTTATCTATTTAGATGATTGCAATTACCAGATGAACTCATGGTTAACTTGTCATGCAGGGTGTGATACAGCTTATTTTTGAGAAGTCTGTTCTGGAGCCCACATTTTGTCCCATGTATGCTCAGCTGTGCTCTGATCTAAATGAAAAGCTTCCCCCATTCCCATCTGATGAGCCAGGTGGCAAGGAAATCACATTCAAGCGAGTTCTCCTGAATATCTGCCAGGAGGCATTTGAGGGTGCTGATAAACAGTGGGAGGAAGTTTGGCAGATGACAGCTCCAGAGCAAGAGCTTGAACGCAGGGACAAGGAAAGATTGGTCAAGCTTCGTACCCTTGGAAACATCCGTTTGATTGGAGAACTTTTGAAGCAGAAGATGGTTCCTGGGAAGATTGTTCATCACATTGTTAAGGTTAAAATTGAAAGCTCAATTGTAACACTTCCCTGATGTGACTGATATTGAAATGGATTCTATGCCTTGTTTGTTGGTCTCTCTCTCCAATTCCTTTTTCGTTTTTGGGATTGCTTATTGTTGGTTACTATTTGCACAGGAGCTTTTGGGACCTGATACCAAAATTTGTCCTGCTGAAGAAAATGTTGAGGCCATATGTCAGATCTTTAACACCATTGGGAAGCAGCTTGATGACAACACAAAGTCGCAGCGTATAAATGATACATACTTCCTTCGATTGAAGGAATTGTCAGCAAACCCTCAGCTGGCTCCACGACTGAGGTTCATGATACGTGATGTTCTTGAACTGCGGGGAAATAACTGGATTCCTAGACGTGAAGAGGTGGCTTTCATGCCATCAGTTTTCATTTGTTAGTTAGATATTACATCATTTTGAACATTTATACCTTTATTGTTGCAGGTCAAAGCCAAAACCATCACTGAGATACATTCTGAGGCCGAGAAAAATCTTGGATTGCGTCCAGGTGCTACTTCAATCATTAGAAATAATCGTGGTGTTATTTCGGCTGCTCCAGGTGCTGCTGGTCCTGGGGGCTTTTCCATTAACCGACCTGGAGCAGGGGGTATGATGCCTGGTATGCCAGGAACTAGGAGGATGCCTGGGATGCCTGGAATTGATAATGATAATTGGGAGGTACCCAGGACCCGCTCGATGCAGCCTTCAGGACGTGTGCCATCACTAATGTACAATATGTCAACATCTCTTAACACGAGGCTGTTACCTCAGGGTAGTGGTGGCTTTATAGGTGGAAAGAGTAGTGCCCTCTTGCAAGGAAGTACTGGCCCTTCTCCTCGCCCCTACAGTTTTGGTTTGAGTAATGAGCTTCCTTCTCAAGTCTCTGTACCTAGTAAACCTTCACCTGCTCCCTATGTGCCTCCCATTGTTGAGAAACCGTCGGCTTCAGCTGCAAGATTAAATCCTGAGGAACTTAGGAAGAAAACAGAGTTACTTTTGAAGGAATATTTCAATGCACAGCTTCTGGATGAGGCTTTGCAGTGTGTGGAGGAACTGAAGTCTCCAGCCTACCATTGTGAAGTTGTCAAGGAAGCCATTTCCCTTGCCTTGGAGGAAAATCCACCTTGTGTTGAACTAGTCGCAAAGCTTTTGGAATATTTGTTGACCAAGAAGGTTCTCACAGCTAGAGACATAGGGACTGGGTGTTTGCTCTATGGTTCTTTGTTGGATGATATTGGTATTGATTTGCCAAAAGCACCTAACAATTTCGGTGAAGTTATTGGGAAACTAGTTTTGGCTGGGGGATTGGACTTCAAAGTGGTGACAGAGGTCCTTAAGAAGATGGAAGATGATAGGTATCAGAAAGCTGTATTTGATGCAGCAATGAGGACTGTTAGTTATAGTCCAAATGCGCAAGTTCTATTAGATTCACAGGCATCTGATATTGAGGCCTGCAAGAGTTTGCTTTCATAAGCATAGCATCTATTGGGTGATATTTGATCATCTGTATCCACTTGAACTTTCGAGCTTTCTTTCACATCATAATGCCCTGTCCAAAGCCTTTTGATGCTAGCAACTTGCACCATGTGATAAGATAGAGCTGCCAAGAACAGGTCTTTTTTTTTTTTTTGTCATATATTTTCCCCCAAGTTCATAGCTGTGTGTTATTGAGCAAAGAAATTAAACCCATAATGCCATGGATTTTGTTCTCGAGCGTGGCTAATTATGTGCCTAATTGCTTGAGAAGAGCGGCCCTTTTAAGGGATCCAGTTGTTTTGTATTGTTTAGCTTTGATCATCTGCAGTTTGTTCACTCAGTAATTTAGTTTATTGTTTAAACTTCCCAGTTCATAAATCCTTTTTTTTTTTTTTAAATTTTGTTGCACCTTTGCACTAGTTAAAAAAAAAAATATTGTGCTTTGATATGGAATTTCTGGTGCCGTCTGCTTTTGATTTTGAACAGCTTTATTAGCTTTCTTTAGAGTTGGAATTCGTTTTGTAGTGTTCTTAAACACTGGTTTCTTGCTACACAGTTGAAATTGAAGGGGTTTTAGTCTGCCTCTGATGATCTTTGTCGAGTTTCTTTTATCTCTCTTCTTCTTTTATATGTAATTTTGTACACTTTTTGTCCTACTTTCCCCCCCAAATTCTTAAATATGGTTATGTTTGTCGAGTTTCTTTTATCTCTCTTCTTCTTCTTCTATATGTAATTTTATACACTTTTTGTCCTGCTTCTCCTCCCCTCTCCATCTCCTCCTCCCTCCTCTCTTACCCCCCTGCTTCTCCTCCCCTCTCCATCTCCTCCTCCCTCCTCTCTTCCGCCCCCCCCCCCTTAGAATAATTTATTAGAAAAATTTTATAAGAAAATTATGAAAATATAATTTAATATTTAGATGTCGGTTCTTTAAATAGATAATTGAAAATCTATTTTTTTTTTCAAATCTCATTAAGATTTAAAAATAATTTTTAAGTTGTTTTTAACTATTTATTTTTCTATAATTAAAATTAAACAATTGTTTAAATTATTTATTAATAAAAATAATTATATATTATAAAGTAAATAAATAAATAATACGAGTAAAATGTAAATATATATTATGACTTATTTTTTTTTAATATAAAAGATATAAATAATTTTAAGATTTTATAAAATTAAAAAAATATTTTTTATCCAGTAAACTTGATTTTTATATGTGAAAATAAAAAAATTATTTTTCACAAATATGCAGAATTATATTATTCGTTAATTCATTTTTAAAAATTTTAATAGAAGTGACATAAATTTATTCATTTTATATACATAAAAAATTAATAAGTTTATTGAGTTTTTTTTTAAAAAAAATGTATAAAATTTACATAAATAATTAAGATAATAAAAGCAAAATATCCATCTTTCGTTTTCTTTTCTTGCTAGGTTATGATTTTTATAAGGTGAACACTTTCTGATTCTCCTCTTTAGAGGAGCTTTTATCTGTGAATTTATAACTTTTCATTTTGAAAAATGATTTTATTAAATTAATAATGATAAAGTTGACTAATATGTTTTGCTGCCCATTAGAAAACGACAAATTGGATCCTCCAGTGGAGCATAGTATATCATTGTGTAATCTTCCATAAGTAGAGAATTCTAAACTTTATAATTGCAAAGAAGATTTCAATTATTAATAATTTTTTTTAAAAAAAAATATTTTTCTAATTTTTAAATATTAAACTGAACTACTTTTATACTTCAAGAAATGTAAATATTTTTTTTTATTAATAACATATCTTAAATAATAAATGCTACTCTTAGTAATAATAGCTCCAATCTAAATATGGGTAATTCCAATTGTGAATTACATCAGGATTGGACTGGGTCAACGGTTTCGGTTTATAAATTGACTTCAAATCTGAATCAAGATAAAAACGAAACTATCAATTTGAATCAATGATTCTAAACTGAAATCAGTTCAATTCAAAAAATTAAATTTCTTTTTAATAAATAAATTTATGTTGTGTTTATATGTGGATTTCTTTTTTAAAATTAGAAATTAAATAAATAATGCTTAAAAAAATATTATAATTTGATCATACTCGGCCGAATCAGTATTGAAATGGTTTTGAACCAAAATAATTATACATTAAAACCTTTTCGGATCAGAATTGATCCCAACCATCAAGCCGGCAAAACCAACCGAGAAACCTTAAATTAATTATTTATTTATTCGGCATAGCAGTTTGACTTGCCAGTAGAAGTGGCTTATGAACAACGGCAGAGTTCAAATTTAACTTTTGCACGGGAGAAAGCCCAAAGATCTTGCGCGTCAATTATACTTGTCAAGATAATGGGCTCCAACGAACAAGCACCAAACGCCAAAGCTGGCTGCTGCATCGACGAGCGACAAGTCGCTGAAGCTCGCTGTCGCAATCACTCTTCTCCGATCAAAGCTCCTCCAGAGGCAGCCTCTGTTGGCTCATCCTACTCTAGATTCCTATGACGCCTTTCGCTAGAAGCTAAATGTGAAGACTTCTTTTGATTCTTCGGTGGAACTAAAGGACATTATGTGTGTTCGGCTTAAAATTGATGTGAAATTTCTACATACAACACATCCACAGATTTAAACATTGAAGATGAAACAGAGCAGCTTAGGGCCTCCATTGATTTTCTTGGGGAGCCTTGTGAGACTGCTTCTTCTGTAAGAGTGCTATACAAGCCACCTTTTATACTCGTTTTTTTTTTTTTTGATTTTTGAAATTTGCTTCTATGAAGAAACAGGACTTCAATCCAGTAGTGGAACAGAATTTCATATAGGGGAGAATATCTTTTATATATATATATATATATATATATATATATATATATATATATATATATATATATATATATATTTATTTATTTATTTATTTATTTTCTTTTAAAGAATGAATGGTCACTTTCAATTGGAGTTGGAAAAATATCTTTAAATTTTAAAAATCTCTTTTTACAAAATAAGCTTTAATAAATTTATTTTTACTCATGATATTTGTCACAATCCAACCTATGGCGGACGCAGGTAGACCTAAAGCTCCTGACAGAGTAGTAAGTTCTAACTATTCTTTAACCCAACTCTAAGGCCCATTTGGGCCCAATTTCAAGAATTCAATGACAGCAGTCCCATAAAGTGGACCTTTCAACGGAGAGTTTTTGACTCACCCGACCTGTAAACGCATTGTATAATCAATTGGGGAGCTCAACTCACCCTCCACATACTCAAATGTCATAAAAATAAATGGGAGCTCAGCTCCCTTATCCAGTCCATCAAACATGCATATAATAATACGTTTACAGGTCCAACATGATAATTATATTACAGACCAAAATCAAATAAATATTTCTAACACATGCGGAAATTCTAGTAATAAAATTACAAAAACATTAATAAACAACTACAAGAAAAAAGCAAATAGGTAACCACAACAAATCCTCCTCAGAAATCAAAAATAATGAACAAGAGTGAGCGCGTTCAACTAGAGTAAAATATCAATTTTAACCATAATCTCTATAACTATCTAAAGCTAATGCATGGCCCAAGAAGTGAAAATGCAACATCAGGATCAATATTTTCACATCATAAAATTAAAGGTAATTTGGAGCACTCACACGAAGAATGTCAAATCATAAAATATATGGAGTGATCCCATATGCTCTCTTTAATCCAATAATGAAGAACTCAAGCGGTTTCAACTTCGAATAAAATATCAATTTTAACTCATAATCTGTCTATCTAAGGACAAGGTCTAGCTAAGCACTCTGAGAGTGAAATACAACATCATCCATATCAACATCATACCACACGCAAGATCTCAAGCACACTATTCCAAATTACCACAACAACATCCATGGCACTTTAACAGTTGTGAATGCAATATAAAACGTGCTTAGAGTTTAACTACATAGATATTTACATATAAGTGATGCATGGGCATGCTTGAACATATAATAATATCGAAATTACAATTAAAATTAATATTTTACTCACAGACTTGACAGCAGTCACTGTGACGGCTGGGCGGAGGAAGAAGGCTGTCCCGGCTCACCTGACAATTTTATTACAATTATTTAATAAATTTGACTCAATACAAACTAAGAAAAAGACCAAAGACGTCCTATGTCGTGCCGAAAATCCGGCAGAGTCTCTTCTATATCTAGGACCTACCCAACCTACAAATGGGTTTAAAACACACTTCTATATCCACCAACCATACACCCACAACTCAATCATATAACACAGCCCCTCCTGGGCCCATCCAAATAGTCATCAATCACAATATGCAAAATTACAGTTTAATCCTTATAATTGACCCTTTTTGCAAAAACTACCCAAATAAACTCTAAAAATTCTAAAACTTTGCCCCGCGGTCCTTAGCAATATTACTAGGCTATTGCAAAAAGAATCATAATTTTCTGAGCTACCACGAATATTTTATGAATTTTTAATCCCATTTAAGCACTAGAAAATTATGAAAAAGCAAGGTTCGGGTTTACCTATGCCGATTCCAACTCCGGGACACGCTTGGGACATCTGACAATGGTTGGGTAGCCAAAATCTCGATCCAATTCGGAGACTTTTTCGTGGCAGTTCTGCGGCGAAAATTCACGCACTGGACAATCGCCGATTACGTAAATTGAAGGTACCTACACAAAGCCTATAATATGGGAGTTAGTATATAATTTTTACGGAATTTTCTAAGCTCATTTAATGCTCGAAAAAACACTACGAAGTTCCGTGGGACCCACCGAAAAACGGTGTCAAAAAATTTTGAAATTTATATTGCCGCGAAGCTCTCGACGAGTGGAGCACTCTGGTACTCTCGATTTTCTCGTGGGGTTCACGGTTTGCGAGAAATCTAGCCCAAAAATCAAAATGGGCTAAAACATCCCGGATAAAAATTGGACAAACTGCTCGATGGATTTTGGTATTCTTGGTGTCTATGGAAAGCTCTCGAGGTGTAGATGGTGTTTGACACAAGACCCGGCCCAATTGGTGGCCAGATAGACCGAATTTCAGTCGAAAAATCAAAACGGCGCGGACGCGTCAGGTGGTCTTCGCGCGCGTTTTCTGGCCGCTTGGAGCATCGGCCGGCCGTGTGGAGGTGGTGGGCCGACGCGCTGGCCAAGTGGGGTGGCTGGGGAGGCGGCGGCGAGGCCTGGGGGTGAGGGAGGAGAGAGAAAACGGGAAGGGAAGGAGGGGAGGTCGGGCGCGCAAGGGAGAAGAAGGAAGAAAAAGAAAAGGGCCGGTCCGATCCGGTCCAGTTCGATTCGGCCGGTTCGATTCATGATACAAAATTTTAAATTTTTACTCTACCTTGGGACCGAAAACGAGGCCCAAAAATTCTGAAAAAATTTTAGAAAACTTAGAAAAATTCGTAGACTCCAAATATATTTTTAGTTTTGCCACGTGGTCTTTAAATTAATTTTTAAAAATCATCAAGTTTTATATTTTCGGGAAATCAAACCAGATTTCAAAAATCCGAAAAATTTCAAATAATTTCCTAAAATTTAAATAAAATTAAAATATTAATATTACTCACAAAATAATAAATTTAAAAATTTAGGGTGTTACATTCTTCCCCCCTTATAGAAAATTCATCCTCGAATTTTACACAAGGCAGAATAAAGTACAGAATTATACATTGAATAGATAAGGGTACTTGCTACGCATGTCTCGCTCTGACTCCCAAGTGCACTCTTCCACTGACTGGCTCCTCCACAAAACCTTAACCATAGGGATCTGTTTTGATCTTAACTGCCTCACTTGATAGTCCACTATGGCTACAGGTTGCTCCTCAAACGTCAAGTTTTCTTTCAGCTCTACTATATCCGGATGTAGTACATGAGAAGGATCAGGAATGTATTTCCTGAGCATGGAGATGTGAAATACAGGATGAACATGAGAAAGGTTGGGTGGTAACTCCAACTGGTAGGCAACTGCTCCAACTCTATCCGTAACCTCAAAAGGTCCAATATACCGAGGTGCCAACTTGCCCTTCTTTCCAAATCTCATGACTCCCTTCATCGAAGAAACTTTCAGGAATACGTAGTCGCCTACTGCAAACTCTACATCCCTCCGTCTGGGGTCTGCATAACTCTTCTGCCTACTGAAAGCTGTTTTCAATCGTTCCCTGATTAAAGGAACTATCTCTGAAGTGTATTGCACTAGGTATACATCATGCACCTTCGCTTCTCCCATTTTCGTCCAACACAGAGGAAACCTACACTTTCTTCCATATAGTGCCTAATAGGGTGCCATCCCTATGCTGGAATGGTAACTGTTGTTGTAGGCAAACTCCACCAAAGGTAGCTGATCATCCCATTGACCTCTAAAATCCAAAACACTCATGCAAAGCATGTCTTCTAGTGTTTGGATTGTCCTTTCGGACTGTCCGTCTATCTAAGGGTGGAAAGCAGTACTAAAGTTCAACTGTGTGCCAAGTGCCTCCTGTAACTTCCTCCAAAATCGAGAAGTGAACTGGGGCCCTTTGTTAGATATTATGGAAGTCGAAACTCCATGCAATCTGATTATTTCTTGAATATAGAGTCAGGCGTACTGTGCAATAGAATAGGTGATCTTCACAGGCAAGAAATGAGCTGATTTAGTTAGGCGGTCTACAATTACCCATATGGAATCATATCCTCGCATGGTACAAAGCAAACCAGTGACAAAATCTATAGTAATCATCTCCCACTTCCATTCTGGGATAAGGAGCTCTTGCAGCTTCCCTGATAGCCTCTGGTGTTCAAACTTCACCTTCTGACAAGTCAAGCACTTGGACACAAAGTCTGCTATATCTCTCTTCATGCCATTCCATCAATAGCTATCTTTCACATTATGGTACATCTTGGTGGAGCCTGGGTGGACATTGTACAGTGTATAGTGTGCCTTTTGCATGATTTCATTTCTAAGATTGTCCACATTGGGCACACATATCCTAGAACCTTGCACTAGGGCGCCATCATTGGCAAATCCAAACTCACCACCTTCACCCTGCTGTACTCTTTCTATGATCTTCATCAATTATTGGTCTCTGTGCTGGGAAACTCTAACTCTATCTCGCAGGTCTGGTCTCACTGAAAAATGAGCCAGCAATACCCCCTCATCTGAAAGATCTAGGATTAGACCTTGATCCATCAACTCATGTACTCCCTGAATCAACGGTCTCTTCTCCGCTGATATGTGCGCCAAGCTGCCAAAAGACTTTCTGCTCAAAGCATCTACTACTACATTGGCCTTCCCAGTGTGGTACTGGATGGTGCAATCATAGTCCTTCAAAAGCTCCATCCATCTCCTCTGTCTCAAGTTTAAATCCCTCTATTGAAAGATGTACTTTAAACTCTTGTGGTCAGTGTATATCTCGCACACTTCACCATACAGGTAGTGTCTCCAAATCTTTAGTGCAAAGACTACAGCCGCCATTTCCAAATCATGACTGGGGTAGTTCTGCTCATGCCTCTTTAGCTGTCTTGAAGCATAAGCCACTACTTTTTCATTCTGCATCAAAACACACCCTAAGCCAACTCTGGAGGCGTCACAGTACACGGTATATCCTTCACCACTCATCTATAGTGTCAACACCGGGGCGGTGGTTAGACACTCCTTAAGCTTCTGGAAACTCTTCTCACAGTCATCTGTCCAAATGAATGAAACATTCTTCCGAGTTAACTTAGTTAGGGAAGCTGCTATCCTGGAAAAATCTTGCACAAAACGCCTATAGTAGCCAGTTAGACCCAGAAAACTTCGCACCTCAGTGACTGTTGTAGGCTTAAGCCAATCAGTTACAGCCTCAATTTTCTTGAGATCTACTTGAATGCCTTCACTAGAAACCATGTGTCCCAAGAATGAGATGCTTTCTAGCCAAAATTCACATTTTGAAAATTTGGCATATAACTGGTGCTCCCTCAAAGTCTAAAACACCATCCTTAAGTGCTACACATGTTCTTCCTCAGTTTGAGAGTATACCAAAATGTCATCTATGAATACGATGACAAAATGGTCCAGGAATAGCCTAAACACCTTGTTCATTAAGTCCATGAAGGCTGCTGGTGCATTAGTGAGTCCAAAAGACATCACCAAGAACTCATAATGACCATATCTTATCCTAAATACTGTTTTGGACACATCCTCATTTCTGATTCTCAACTAATGGTAGCCTGATTACAGGTCTATCTTGGAAAAGAATCTAGCCCCTTGGAACTAATCAAACAGATCATCGATCTGAGGAGGTGGATACTTGTTCTTCACAGTCACCTTGTTTAGCTGTCTATAGTCAATACACAACCTCAAGGACCCATCTTTCTTTCTCACAAATAGAACAGGAGCACCCCAGGGTGAAGTGCTTGAACGTATAAAACCCTTGTCCAAAAGCTCCTATAGTTGCTCCTTTAACTCTTTCAATTCTGCTAGTGCCATCCTGTAAGGCGGCATTGATATGAGGTTTGTACCCGGCACAACATCAATGCAGAACTCTATTTCCCTTCCTGGTGACAACCTTGGAAGCTCCTCAGGGAAGACATCCATGAATTCTCTGACAACAGGAACATTTTCCATGTTGACACCTTCTATAGATGTATCTCTCACCAATGCCAAATACCCTTGGTATCCACGCCTCAACATTTTTCTAGCACTAATTGCTGACACCAAATTATATGGAGCCACACTCCTGTCACCATCAAAACTAAACTCTTTCACACCAGGTATGTGAAAATACACCTTTTTGTTCCTACAGTCTAAAGTAGCATAATGAGTTGCCAACCAATCCATTCCCAAGATTACATCGAAATCCATTACTAGTAGAGGAACCAAGTCTGCTGGGAGGATCTTTCCATCCACTACTACTGGGCTACCCGGAAAAACCATATCTACATCTATGTTGTCACTAAGCGGCGTAGCTACAGACAAAGGACATTCTAAAGTTATAAGGTTCCTACCCAATCTCATGGCAAACAATGGGGAGACAAATGAGTGCGTAGCACCCGGATCTATTAAAATATGAGCCTCATAGGAACAGACTAGAAGAATACCTGCCACAACTGCATTGGAAGCCTGAGCATCCTGGTGGGTCAGGGTGAAAACCCGAGCTTGACCCCTACCTTACGTTGTAGAACCCTGATACTGACTTCTACCCCCTGATCTGCCTTCAAATCCACGTCCCCCTTGTCCTCGACTCTGTTGGCCACTGAACTGACTACTTGCCATGCTAGAAGCACCAGGATACAACTGACGAGGAACATTTGCAACAGAACCCTGTGACCCCATCTGTGGCTCACTGAACACGGGGCATTTCTTAGCAAAGTGACCTTGTTGGCCACATCTGAAGCATACTCCTGAACCCATCATACAAGGTCCTGAATGTCCTCTTCCACACTGTGCACAAGGTGTAAAGGAGGATCCTGAACTAGACCCAGAACTGCTGTATCCCGAACTATGACCACTGCTGGATTCGTACCCTATCGAGATTTGTGTCTAAAACCACTCTTCTTGTTCCTACTTCTTCCTCTGTACTTACTCTGGCCTCCGCTATCCGGAGCACCCATGTGGGGAACACCTGAAGAACCCTCTGCTCTATTTTTCTTTTCCCTTCCACTGTCATCCACAGTATAGCTAATCTCAATCTGTTTGGCTTGGTCAACCACCATATCAAAAGACTGATAAGACATCATGGCCAGGTTTGCATACCTCCTGTCAAGCCCCTTTAGGAACCTCTTCACCTTCATAGTTTCTGTAGCTACTGCTGTAGGGGCATACCGCTAGTTCTAGAAATGCAGAGCATATTCATCTACTGCACCGCCATTATCGCCTTAAGGCCTCAAAGGCCCACTGCTTTTAATCTCTGAAACTTTTTGGTACAAACCAGTTGATGAACAGTTCTATAAACTGAGTCCACGACAAACCCTTCATCCGAGGTAATATGTAATCATTCATCCATTGTCTAGGCATAGGCCCCATGACATGCTACATACACTCTATAAGTCTTTTATCAGTCAACTGCAACTCTGTTCCTGCCTGTCTGCAGGAATCCAAAAATCAATATGCATCGTCTGACACATCATAAGTACCAGGCACCAACTTCTTAAAATTGATTATCTGTTTGTAAGGTTCCCCTCTTGGTGCGGTGGACTACTGCTGCTGTGGAGGGTGGACCATATATTATGCCATCATATCGATGGTTCTCTGACCCAACTAGAGTAGCTGCTATTGGGTCCATGGGACCCTGTGCCATAAAAGACTGATCCTGAACTGGTGGCAGCTGCTCTTCTACTTGAGCAGCTCTAGGCCTCCTACCCCGCCTCCTCGGGGCAGGCGCCTCATCCTGTGCCGACACCTCGTCAGGCACATCTAGTTCTGGTGCAGTGGCAGCTCTTCTGCTTCTACGTATTTTTCTTAAATTCAGCAGCATTAGCCTAAAAAATTCAAAACAGCATGTTACACAGCTCTATAGACTCATATTTATACATAATTATATGAAGCAAAAACTAGAAGCAAAGATAAGAATGCAAGATGAATGTGGACCCTATTTTCTGTATCTGACTCCTAGTAGACTCTTCCCAACACTTTAGACAATTTTTCCCTATGAATCTGGAGCCTAAGCTCTGATACCACATTTGTCATGACCCAACCTATGGGTTGGACCAGCACTAGGACTTGGGCTAGCCTAAAGCCCTCGAGGCCCATAGTAAGCCTAACTATTCCTTAACCCAACTCTAAGGCCCATTTGGGCCCAATTTCAAGAATTCAACCGGACAGAGTCCGGCCATAAAGTGGACATTTCAACGGGGAGTTTTTGACTCACCCGACCTGTAAACACAATATATAATCAATTGGGGAGCTCAGCTCACCCTCCACATACTCAAATGTCATAAAAATAAATGGGAGCTCAGCTCCCTCATCAAGTCAATCAAACATGCATATAATAATACGTTTACAGGTCCAACATGATAATTATATTACAGACCCAAATCAAATAAATATTTCTAACACATGCAAAAATTCTAGGAGTTAATAAAATTACATAAACATTAATAAACAATCTGCGAAGGAGAAAATCAGGTAACCACAGCAAAAATCCTCCTGTAGCCTGAAAAATAATGAATAGGAGTGAGCGTTCGACTCATAGAGTAAAATATCAATTTTAACCATAATCTCTATAACTATCTAAAGCTAATGCACCCTGTAGAGTGAAATGCAACATCAGTAATATTTTCACATCATAACAGCAAAAAGGTAATTTAGAGCACTCACACACCCAGTAATGTTAAATCATAAAATATATGGGAGCTGATCCCCTATACAGCTCTCTTTAATCCAACCTGTGCCAGCGAAGAACTCAAGCCGGACTTTCGCTTAATAAACCAAATCGGGGTCCCAGCGAAGAACTCAAGCCGTGTCTACCCCGAAGGACCGGGTCTCAGCAAAGATCTCAAGCTGTGTCTACCCATCCTGTCCATATCCAACACTATACTACACGCACGCCAACGCACGCACACTGCTCCAAATTATCACAACAGCATCCATGGCACTTTAACAGTTGTGAATGCAACATAAAATGTGCCTAGAGTTTAACTACATAGATATTTACATATAAGTGATGCATGGGCATGCTTGAACATATAATAATATCAAAATTACAATTAAAATAAATATTTTACTCACAGACTTGGCAATGATCCTTTGTGGCGGTGGAGGAAGAAGGTCATGAAGCTCACGACAATTTTATTACAATCATTTAATAAATTTGACTCAATACAAACTAAGAAAAAGACCAAAGACGTCCTATGTCGTGCCGAAAATCCGACAGAGTCTCCCCTATACCTAGGACTTACCCAACTTGCAAATGGGTTTAAAACACACTTCTATATCCACCAACCATACACCCACAACTCAATCATATCACACAGCCCCTCCTGGGCCTATCCAAACAGTCATCAATTACAATATGTAAAATTACAGTTTAGTCCTTATAATTGACCCTTTTTGCAAAAACTACTCAAATAAACTCTAAAAATTCTAAAACTTTGTCCCGCGGTCCTTAGCAATATTACTAGGATATTGCAAAAAGAATCATAATTTTCTGAGCTACCACGAATATTTTATGGATTTTTAATCCCATTTAAGTACTAGAAAATTATAAAAAGGCAAAGTTCGGGTTTACCTATGCCGATTCCGACTTCGGAGACGCGCTCGGGACATCTGACAATGGTAGGGTAGCCAAAATCTCGATCCAATTCGGAGACTTTTTCGGTAGCCGGTCTGTCTGGCCGGAAATTCACAAACCCTAACAACTATTGCATTTCCGCGAATTGAAGGTACCTACACGAAGCCCACAACGCAGGGGTTAGTATATAATTTTTACGGAATTTTCTAAGCTCATTTAATGCTCGAAAAAACACTACGAAGTTCCATTGACCCACCGAAAAACGGTATCGAAAAATTTTAAAATTTATATTGCCGCGAAGCTCTCGATGAGTGGAGCGCTCTGGTACTCTCGGTTTTCTCGTGGGGTTCACGGTTTGCGAGAAATCTAGCCCAAAAATCAAAATGGGCTAAAACTTCCCGGACAAAAATTGAACAAAGCGCTTAATGGATTTTTGATATTCTTGGTGTCTATGGAAAGCTCTCGAGGTCTAGATGGTGTTTGACACAAGACCCTGCCCAATCGGTGGCCGGATCGATCGAATTTCAGCCGAAAAGTCGAAACGGCGCGCTCATTGGGTGGTCTTCGTGTGCGTTTTCCAGCCGCCTGGAGGGTCGGTCGGCCGTGGGGAGGTGGTGGGGCGGCGCGCCGGTGAGGTGGGGTGGCTGGGGAGGTGGCGGTGCGGCCTGGGGGTGAGGGAGGAGAGAGAAAATGGGAAGGGAAGGAGGGGAGGTCGGGCGCGCTAGGGAGAAGAAGGAAGAAAAAGAAAAGGGTCAGTCCGATTCGATCGTTCTGATCCGGTCAGGTTCGATTAGGCTGGTTCGATTCATGATACAAAATTTTAAATTTTTACTCTGCTTTGGGACTGAAAACAAGGCCCAAAAATTCTGAAAAAATTTTAGAAAACTCAGAAAAATTCGTAGACTCCAAATATATTTTTAGTTTTGCCATGTGGTCTTTAAATTAATTTTTAAAAATCATCAAGTTTTATATTTTCGGGAAATCAAACCTGATTTCGAAAATCCGAAAAATTTCAAATAATTTCCTAAAATTTAAATAAAATTAAAATATTAATATTACTCACAAAATAATAAATTTAAAAATTTGGGGTGTTACAATATTAATTTTTAAATTTACTAGCTTAAAATTTTATAAATGAGTTTCCAATTTAAACATATATAATTATAATTACAAAAGTAATGATTTAAAATTTCAAGAATAATTTATAAGTTATAATTTATATATGAATGTAATTATCACAATAAATTCCAAGTTTTTAAAATTATAAATTTTCATCAAAATTTTCATCCATATATATTAAATATCAAAGTTTAATAAAAATCTTATAAATGAAATTATCAATTTTAATTATGAAATAAAATGAAAAGAAAAAAAAATTTAATAGTAATAGAGAATGGATGAGGAAGAAAGTTGGGTCTTAAGATGTTGAAACTTTAAGGGCATATATATAAGCATAAATAATTAGGATAAATTTTGACAACCGTACATGAATTTATCTAGTATAACATTATAGTCATTCAACTTAAAAATGTAACATAAAACTCATTCAACTTTTAAATTTTACACAGTAAAATCACTCGAATATTTAATTATTGATTTTTCAGTTAGACGCTGACCTAAACAGTTCTAGTATAGAGTTTAGTCAATATTTCTCTTTTTTCTCTCGAGTTATGTGTAAATTGAATCATTTTTCTCACTGTAAATAAAATGATTTTTCAGGTGCAAAGAGAATAATTTTACAATTTGAAAAAGAGAGGAGATAGAAATATTGATTAAGAGCCATGGGAGCTGTTCAAATCAATTTTCAACTGAAAAATCAATAATTGAAAATTAGAGGAATTTTACTGTGTAAAATTTAAAAGTTTAGGGATTTTATGTTATATTTTAAAGTTTAAGGATTATAACGTTACAATCATATAAGTTCAGGGATAGTTATTGAAATTTACTCTAAATAATTATGATTTCTAATTTTGATGGGCTTTTTAATTAAGAGTTTGAATCATGAAATGAGACAAGTTAATATTATGACAACAATTGAAGTTAAATATTAAAAAAAAATTGAATTGAACTAGGTATGTAACGTTAATGGTTAGGGGGGCAACATGATAAGCTCCTTATATATATATATATATATATATATATTTGGCTAAGGCCACCTCTAGTTACGCCATTGCAATCCAGCTCTAATTCCATGATGAAGAAGAGGAATTTGGGAGAAAATAACTATGGAACTCAAATCTAAGTTGTGATACCATGTTGAAATTTAGAAGGATAGAAAAGATAGAAGAAAATAGCAAGTGAATGATTTAGGTGGTTTGGTTGCGGAGACTCATAAGGGCTTTATTTTACTCACTTTTGTTAGTGAATCTTATATGATACATAGAACTTCATACTTGCAATGAAAGATACATAATATATATAGAATGCTATCAAGAAATCATCAAATATTCTTAAGATTTTGGTAATCAATCTTTATGATTTTCATATAATAATGGGATTCTTCAAACATATTTCATGTATTAAAGAAAAATCTCGTCAATTTCAGCAAAACTTATATAAATGCGAGCAAAGAAGAGCCTCATTGCCAAAGAAGGAATCATCTCGTGGTGTTCTATGATTGTATGATGATCGAGAAAGTGTGACAGCGACTAAAGCGTAAGCATCAAAAAATGAATGCTCTTTGATATGATTTTGATTTTCCCAGTAATTTTTAAGGATGCGCTTTGATTTTTCTTTTTCCTTTTTTCTTTATTAAATTCAGGAATTCAACAGTTGAAACCAAGCGGGAAGAAAAGTTCCATATAGGTCTATTGCCTAATGGTGAAGTTCTCCTTAGCATTTTTTCTTTCTTTTAAAAATAATTTCAGCATAAAATTCTCAAGAGCTTTTTCTGTTTTCTCCTACCCTTTCCTTCTTGAATTTTTGGGTCATAGGCACCACATCCAGTAAGAATTTCTCCAGAAAGCGACAATGAGATTCGTTTTGTGGCAGTAGATCCTGAACCTATAATCACTATTCAATTAAATTAAATAAATAAGTTTAATTAACTAATTAATTCTCTATATTAGCTGTTAATCACTAATGAATGAAGATTCTTCTCCCTTCTAAGAACCAAATCCTTTCTCTCAACCCTCTTTTGGAATGTCTATCGTTTGCTGATCATTTTCTTGAGTTTTGTTAACTGAACACGTTCTTGAAGTTTTACTCATCAGCCAACTGGCTAAATAAGTGTGCCAGATTTCGTTATTCCAAAGCCCAACTAAGACCTATTTCTGTTCTGCTCTCTGCTGTTACTAAGGCTCTAGTTGCATCTTAGAGGGTAAATGAATACAAATATTTAAAGAATAGCAGTGAAAGCCCTTTATGTTTTTCCAATATTCCATCAATTTTAGTGGGGAATTTTGAAATTCCTGTTGTGTTTGAGTAGTAAACATTGAACGTTGTCAGTTGAAAGGTTGATGATATTCGAATTAGGAATCTATCTTTCTGTGATCATGTTTCTGACTTTCATCTCTGAAGTTTTTTATTTTTCCTTTTTACAATGAATCTGTTGCCTCAGTGTCGATATTTGATATTGGATCAAGAATCATCCTCAATTCTGCTGCCTATAGCCTTTTGCCATCTACCTAGTTTTGTATGATATTTAAGATATTGTCTTGAAGAATTCTGGAGCTGAGGACTGCTCCCACCACAGTGTTTTCTTACCTGTCATTTTTTGACACTTTTCCTTTGAAATAACAATAGTGAGATTTTCTTATTGGAATAAATCAGTGACATCCTTTTTATTCACTTTGTCGCCGAAAGCGACCCATGGTATTGGACGAATCCCAGGATATATATATATATATATATATATATATATATATATGACTATTCCTTTTTTTTGATAAAAATTAAAATTATGTTGATTATTTAGTTGATTAAAATTAAAAGATTAGATTATCTCAATTTTATTATGCTAAACTCCATTTTTTTCACGAAAAATAACTTGTATGTAAAAAATATTTTTTATGAAAATATTTTCTGTTATTTGATTATAATATTAAATTAATGATATGCGTTTATTTTATGTATGTATAAGCGTATTCATATTTTAATAAGATTATCAAAGTTTACAAAATGGAAAATGACTTAATTTTTCCTTTGATCAAGAAAATATTTACCGTTGATCGATTTTTTTAGTGTCCTAAAAGTTAAAAAATACAAAAAACATTTTTTAGGAAAATATTTTTTTTAAAGCAATGGAGCCTAAATTTTTAGATATTGAGTTTAAAAGCTTTATTTTTAATATATATATATATATATATTTTTTTTTTCATACAATAAATTATTATTTAGCTTCTTAATTATCAAAATTAATAATTTGATCAATATATTTTTAAAGCAGTAATCAAGAGACAATTATTATTAATAATAAAAATTTAAGGTAAAAATATTTATAATGTTAAAAACCCAAAGACAAAAATATTTATTATTAATGGTTGAAGTTGAGAAAAATAAATGAATAGTTAAAAATATGAGATAAAATTAAAATTTAAAAATTAATTAATATAATTTTTAGAATATAAATACAAAGATTAATTTTAGAATTAAATAACAATAATAATAATAATAATAAATTTCAACTGGCCCACCTCAACTGCCACTATTAATATCTCATTGTTACATGTTGAGGTTAAGAAGTAGATACCTTTCCTCCAACCTTACTCAAACTTTGCTTGCGAAAATGGCTCAGATATTCTCATTCCTTGTCATTAGCCTCCTCTTGTTGTCTCAATCTCTTCCAAGTTCGGCTAATGTAGGCGTCGTCCTCAATCACCATGGTGGACAATTAGCAGTAGCAGACAATGACCTTGGTTCATTTCATACTCGAAAACTTGGGATTCACATCAAAAGAAGGGCTCGCTTTGCTCCACGAAGTGCTCGTCCCAAATCTTCTTCCAACCGAACTCAATTATCCTCCTTCCATCTAATTGGTTCCTTTCTTGGTTACTCTCTTTTCCTTGGTTTCTTCATGCTCTGAACAACGTGTTGGGTCCACTTGAACTTATGATAGTGAAGCATCTGCAAATTCATGCAAGCTTGCTATAATGTAATGGGGGCATTTTCTTGTATTCATATACAAAGAAGCTGGGTGTGATAGTTTCATAGTGTTTGCTTAAAGGGAGATTGTGTTGGTGAATAATATTATCAAATTAATATTTTAACATCATAGTATGAATTTATGGTTTTCATGATTGCTGTAACAATACTATTCTAATTATTCAGTTATGGGTCTGATTGTCTTTAGTCAATGATTGAGTTTGATTGTAATTGTTAGAGCTTGGCATGAACCATTTAGAGAGATGGTCATAATTTGAACATCAACCTCTGCAACATTTTATTTTATTGTATTATGATTAATACTTTTGTACTTTAGGATTTGTCTAAAACCTTTGAGAGATTATTAGGATTTGAAATTTAATTTCTTGTTTTCGGAGGAAGATATTCCACTGAAATAAGGGCGGTAATTTGAGTTGGTGGGTTGTGTTTGTATCAACGCAATAAAAATATGAATATAATTAAAGTCGACATAAATACAACTCGATTAATAAATTATATTAAAAATTTAAATGAGAATACAACATTTTGATTATATGAGTTACATGATGTAAAATAATTATTATTAAATTGTGGTGAGTTAATTTAATATATAATTCATTTAATATAATTTGACATGAATTAATCTATTTAATACGAATATAGCTAATTTGAAATATTTTGACATGATTTAACACTTTTAGTCTTTAAAAAAATAATATATTACATGAAATTTACACATTAATTTTAATTATGTATAAACTAAAAAAAATTTAATTTGTTACATAAATTTTTATTGAATTAAATCAGAACCATATCAAATCAGAATTAAATCAAAAATCGATTTTATACTTATATTTTTCTATATTTTTAGATGTATTATATACTTAATATAATTACATATTTACATGCAATTAAAATTGTAATATATGCACACACAATATCTTATAATTAAAGATTACATAATTAATAAATAGTTAAAAAATATATTATATAATATATTTACATTACTGTATTATATAACACATTTAATCCTAAATTATATATGTACCAAAGATTATAAAATTTAAAAATAATTAAAATTATATTATAAAATATATTATGTATTAATAACCTATTTCAAATATTAAATATGCTAATTCAAGTATTATTTTTTATAAAAATAATTATATAATATCATTTTAAGAATTATTACCATATCATATCAAACCTAATTGAAGTCAAAGAATCAAGAAATGAATTGAATCAAAATTAAAATAATAAAAAAATTAAACTAAATTAAAATTATATTAAAATTTTAATTCAAAATTTTAAGTTTTAAATAGACTCAGAATTAGAACCGAAATCAAAATCACTCACCCCAACTTATCACATGGCAAACAGTGAGGTAACAGTGAGGCCGAGTCGTAGACTCCTAGTAGCCTATAGGCTTTGTTTTTCATGTAGATAGATGTGGTCCCTGGCGATTCGACGATGTACCATTCTCGGTGCCTTCATATGGATTTCCTTTCTTTTATCAAATTCCAACTGGGCTATGTGTTGGATAACGTTGTCGTGTGGTCCAATTTGGACTTTCCATTTTCAATTTTGGAGGAATCCTAATCCTAGTCAGACATGACAACTAGGATGGCTTTGGCTGCCCATGTTTCATGGCTTTTCATGGCCTCTTCTCTTTTACCTGAAATGCTTTTACTTATTCTTCTTAAGGTCACACATCTATGTTTGTAATTGGAATTTGCACTTTTGTTGTGGTGAATGGAAAGTATTATTCTTTTGAAAAGGTCATCTATGACAGCCACATTTAGCCCATCTATAAGAATTTGTTCTCTACTTTTATTGATATTGATTTTTCCTTTTTTTTTTTTAATTTTAATTGTTATTTAAATAATTAAAATATTAATAAAAAATGTAATACATATATATGTACAAAACTCATTAATATGCAACATGTTCAGCCATAAATCTTTTCTTTTCAATTGAATGTTCCATGCAAGGTCGACAAGGGTAACAAACGTTCATACAAAGATTAAAAAAAGGTACGTATAAGTGAAATTTCTATAATTGATTTATATTTAACATTTTCTTTTGAGCTTGATAATAGTTTTAATTTATTTTTTTATCATTTAATGGTGAAAAATATATAAATATCAATTTTCAATTTTATATAAAATTGCTATGGAAGAACTAATTAAACTTTACCTACTAAGGCTCTATTTGTTTTGCGAAAAATAACTTTATGGAAAATATTTTCATAGAAAAAAATATTTTTCATAAAAATTTTTTCTATGAAAGTATTTTCTATTGTTTGGTTTCAACTTTAAATTAATAGTATATATTTATATTATACATGTATAAATATTTTCACATTTTAATAAGATTATGAAAATTAATAAAATGACTTTCTTTAAAAATGGCATAGTTTTTCTGACGCAGTGTGTAACACGAAAAATAATCGACACACGATCAAATCCTTGAAAGTAAACAAGATCTAATTCAAGATATTAAAACAAACAAGATTTAATCCAAAGTCTAAGATAAATAAAGCAAAAACAACTTTATTGAAAATTGAAGAAATAAACAAAATTATAAAATTTGAATATAATAGGGGATATTTATTGGGTTTGATAGTCCTAAACTAATTGGGATAAGATAACTATTATCTAGGAGTTTTAGATAAACATAAATACAGTAGGAAATCTAGATAGAATAGAAAAATAACTAATACTTATTGAAATTGAATAAATAATAATTATTTCTATTAAAATGAAACAAAATAAAATAAAATAAATTTAAATGTTCTGCATCATTCATGCCCACTTTAAAGAAAATTGGACCTCGAATTTTAATTTTTAGACCAAATAATAATGGAATAACTATCTCGCTCACCATTCTCCCCCACTTGAGATAAATTTGGCTTCAAATTTTAAAGTGTTGATGAATCAAAATATCCATTGGAAGATCACAGCATATCTTGTTCTTAAATGATATTAATAAGATTGGCTTGAACAAAATTGATTTGAGCAATTTTGAATCTTCCTTGGCATGCTTAGACTCACTTGGACAAATAAAATCAACAAAAACACTAGGAAAATTGTAACACTCTCACTGTAGCAATTTCGTACATTTTACTGTTCCGGTAACCGATGTCGGTTCGAATAGCTAAAACGTCTGAAAAAATATTTAGACTAGAGTGAGGAATAATAAATAACTCAAATATTAATAAGAAAAATTAAGGAAAAATTTTAGAAATAAAATACAACCAAATTAAATGAGAAGGTGCCCTAGCGATGGGTAACTCAGTGGGAAGTTGCGATCTTCGCAACTAGAAACCCTAAACCCAGGAGAAAATTCGTAAAATAATTTTTGAGACTCTAGAGAAGAGTCATTGAGGTTTCTATGGCATTAGAATGCCAAGAAAATGTTTAAAAATTTTTTTTCAATCAGTACAGACAATTTTAGTCTGTTAAGCCAAATGGAGGGCATTTTGATCATTTCGTCTTCAGAGATGATTTTTGGCTGACTTGTCCAGTTAAGTAAATAATTATTATGATATAAAATATGAATAAATATTACTAAAAATTGAATTGGAAATGAGTAGAAAAGAAAAGAAAAGAAAAGAAAAATGAAAGAAATTAGGAATTATGACATCATATGGTGTCATTAAACACTCTCCACCCAATTACAACTTAACAAGCATCTTAAAAGGGATAAAAACTAAACAAAAATGAGACAAAATAAAAAATAGTTCTGCACTCATCTTCCCCATTCAGCCGGCACACTTTTCTCTCAACCTCCATGAGTGTTGTTTCATCTCTTTCTTCCATTTCCCATGAATTCTCACTACTAAACCCTAAGCATCTTTCATTAAAACTTGTCTACACCTCTTGAAAAAGTGTTTGGTTGCCAAGAAAAGCCAAGAAAGTGAAGGAAAATTTAAGATTGAATGAGGGAAAATTCTGCTCACACAAGGGTTAGTGCCTATTTCTTCTCTTTTTCTTTAGATTTTGTGCTAGTACCATTATTTATGCTAGGAAATTGAGAAAATTGAATAAATATGTGCATGTTTGGGCCTCTACAAATTTTGGCAGCTGTATGGGGGGAAGTAGTTATGATTATTTTGATGGATTAAAGTGGATTAGAGGTGGTGTTTGAAGTGTATATGCAGAGTCATAATGAATTAGTATGTTTAATTGATGTATGTGCATGAATGGAAATTTGAAAACTAGGGTTTGAGGCATGAAGTTAGGTTTGCTCATGTAATGGTATATTAACATTGTAATGGTCAATCAGTGACCATTTGAATGTGTGTGAGGAGGAATTGAAGTGAGTAAGGATAATGGAGTTGAGTTTAGGCATGTCGCTTAGTGACTGCGGCAGGTGGTTGTGAGTCCAAAGAGTTTGGGCAGCTATAAATGGAGTTGTATAGGTTGAATTGGTGCAAGACCAATTGGACATAAAACTAGACGCATAATGGCACAACATTGGTGAAGAAATCCTGCTCAGAAAACCAAACCAAGTTGACCTAAAAATTGCCCTAATCCGGGTGACTTGCATTCTGCCTGGGCAAAATGACCAAATAAACAATGTTTATTCATTTGGTCATAACTCAGTGTAGAAAGGTCCAATTGACTTGAAATTTTACAGAAAATAGCTGAGACATAGACCTATAACTTTCATGAAGAACACAAATCCAAATTCTAACCATAACCTAGTCAAATTGCCAACCAAACTTAGGTCACCAAATCTGGCAAAACCAAATTGCCCAGAAATTCTGGGTACAGGTTAATCCGGCCAGTTATAGTAAAATGACCATAACTTGAGCTAAAAAACTCCAAATAGAGTGATTCAAAAAAAGAAATGTATCTAGACACAATAAGGAACAACTTTCATGAAGACAATTTTACCAAATTCCTACTGTATAAATGACCAATGGAACAGTAAACTTAGTGCTTGAAATCTGAAAATTGTGAATAACTAACACTAAGCTTTGAAATGGTATTGATAACCAATACCAACAACTTAATCCGGCCAGCCATGTTCAAATGGCTATAACTTGAGCTACAAAACTCCAAATGGAGTAATTCAAAAAGGAAAATAAAGTTAAGACAATAAGAAACAATTTCTATGAAGAAAACTTAGCCAAATTCTAACAACAACATGACCAATGGAACAATATAAAATAGGACACCAAAACTGAAAATTTACAATTTTGCCTAAAAGACTTAAGTTTTGAGAAAATAACCAAAACCAACAAAATTGGTAACCAAAATGTGGTATGTGAGTATAGTTGGATTTGCCATAACTTTTAAGCATAAGAAAGTCAATATTTTGACTTGAATAGTACTATGAATAGTAACCTTAACATGAAAATTTTTAAGAATGTAAGTTTAAATATATTGGGGCTAGAATTGAACATATATGAATTAATTATTGGAATTATTATGAGGCAAAGATACTGAGACACTATAAATTTCATGTTTCAACTGAAAAATACTCAAAAGGTCTAAGAGACTGAGTCAAGGCCTAGAGGCGACTCACGTCAGGTTTGTGCACAATAAACCTTATTTAAGCATTTTATCATTGAAAAATTAATTTAGTATGCATTATGAAATTTTTGTGTTAATTATGAGTTTAAGAATTTTTGTGTTGCCACTTTGTGAATGAAAAAGTGACTTTGGAAATTTAGTCTGATTTTCATGAAATATTTGAACAAATTACTTTAAATTGATTTTGGATCTACACTTAGCATGACAGTGCCTTATTATTCCTCCTCCATTTATGGGGTTGACATCGATTATTTTCCTCCCTCTCTGGTTTACCAGTTGAGGTTGTAGATCAAATGAGTACTCATTAGCTAGCTAGCCACCTCCCTCATTGATTTCGATTAGTGGGGTTGTAGATTACTTTGTCGTAGTGTACAACACGGCATTGATCGGAAATTTTGTGTTATGGCTTAAGTTGTGTATGAATTGGTAACACTGTGTTTATTAAATTATTTGATCAAAATTATGCTATAATAAGTTTTGATAATTTGTGAAATATTTAAATTGTGATTTATCAATTAATGTTTTATGTACTGCATTTTGAATTTTTATTATGCACCACTGAGTATTTTTATACTCAGCGATAACTTATTTTGCTGTCACAGATAAGGACAAGGAGAAAGCAGCAGAGTGAGCTGCTATTGAGATAGAGGACTACATTGACCTTTTTGGTATGGGTATTTATTTATACCCTTGTAGTTATTTTGATGTAAATATTGTAATGTCATATGTATTGATGTAAAGTTGAGCAGTTATACAGTAAATTGTAATATTGTTATTTTGGATTTTCTTTTTGTAAATTAAGATCTGTATTTGTAAATTAAGTACTATATGCAATGTGAATGAATTTATGAAGTATTTGAGATGAAAAACTTTGGTTGAATTGTGTTGACTTGAGTTGTTTTGGTGTTGGGAGTTGTGAAAACAATTATTAGAAGTGTTTTTACAGGTTTCTGAAGAACTGTTTTCTCAAAATACAAATGGCACTCTGCCAAAATTTTTCCAAAATTTGCGGACAAATAAAAATGGATAAAATTTTTATTAGTTTTAAAACTTCAATTAAATGTTTTTAATTTCTACCAAAATGCTCACCACTTCCATAAAGTAAGAAAATAGTTTTAAAATCCCTTGTAGTGTACTTAATGAGTTATCGGTAGGTGAAGTTCGGTAGTTCATTAGGTATTCTATGGGATCATATTATGCCTTACAGAGGGGTAAGGTGTCACATGTTTTAGTGGTATCAGAGCATGGTTTTGCAATGAATTTTGACTATGTATGTGAATATTTCTTTGATAAGTATAACTGCTCTAGTGTCTTTAATTGATACATATGACATATTTACATCATGAATATGCACTAATGGAGGTCAACCTCCTTGTGTTTGATCTCAGGAAGTAGAAATTTTTGCGAAACGAAATGGACGAGAGAGATCATTTCGTGGAGCAATCTGTTGAGGCTGAGGTCTAAGGGAAAGCCCTAGCACTCCAGAACGTGAGTGGGTCAGCCACTCCAGCTCCTACTCCAGCACCGTAGTTTCCTGGTCAGTTTGCACAGCAGATGGTTGCATTTTTTCAACAAATGATGAGAAATGTGCCACCCCAAGTTCAAATGCAAGCACCTACAGTACAACCACAGCCCCCAGCTCGACAATTTGAAAAACTAATGAAATTTGGGGCTACTGAGTTTGAGGACACTGTGGATCCACTGGAGGCAGAACAGTGGCTAGAACAGATGGAAAGGGTATTCAGAAAACTACAGTGTGCCGAAGAATTAAAATTTGAATATTCAGTATCTCTTCTACAAGGAGATGCATATGAATAGTGGAAGACCATCCCCCATAGCCTGGTTGAGCCACCTGTGCTGACATGGACAGACTTCCTGAGGGAATTCAGGCAGAAATGGGTTTCCGATACTTATGTAGATATGAAATTGCAAGAATTCTTGAGCCTGAAGCAGGGGGACAGAACAATAGCAGAATATGAGCTAGACTTTTCAAGGCTAAGTCACTATGCTGAAAGCTTAGTCTCCACCCCCAAAGATAGATGTAAGAGGTTTGAGTCTGGGTTGAGGCTTAGCTTAAGAATGCAAGTTGTGGGATTCAGACACCAGAATTTTTTTGAGCTGATTTCACAAGCCCTGAAACTGGAAAGGATAGAATCAGAAGGGGCGGTGAAGAAGGGCACTCAAGAGAAAGAAAAGACTAAAAAGGCTACAGGCCAGGCTACTGAGAGTGGTTCTGGGAAGAGGAAACAGTTTGGGGGATCCAGCTCTCGCAAAACTGGCAGAGGCAGATACTCTGGCCAAAGATCACCTCGGTTTAGTTAGCAGACCCAGCAAGCATCTCGAGGAGTTTTATTAATCTAGCAGTGTGAAACTTGTGGTAGAAAACACGGTGGGGTGTGTTTCAAGGCCACAGGTACATGTTTTAACTGTGGAGGGAGCAGACATTTTGCTAAGGATTGTACTAGTCCACGCAGATCTAGACCTTCTGCTATATCTGAGGGATCAACCCAAATCTCTGCACCTAGAGGGTCACAGCCAGCTGGTCGAGGTAGAAGTAGAGGTAGGGGTCCTGGTAGCACTCATGGAAGTCAGAGTACTGTAACTAGCCAGAACCAAGTGGTGCACCAACTAGAGTCTATACCATGAGACAGAGAGAGGAGGCTGAAACATTAGATGCAATAGCTGGTATTTTCTCTATCCTTGACCAAGATGCATATGTGTTGTTTGATCCTGGCTCCACACATTCATATGTCAGTGCTAGTATGATGTGTTCTATTGCTATCCAGTGTATACAAATGGACTATGATATGCTAGTAACTAGTCCATTAGGTCAGGAGGTTAGGGTCAACAAAATCTATAGAGACTGTCCTTTGGTGATCCAAGGACATGTTTTTCTGTCAGATTTGATTGAAATGCCCTTCAGAGATTATGATATTATCTTGGGCATGGATTGGTTAGCTAGGCATCACATGATGATTGACTGTAGACTGAAGATAGTTACTTTTGGTCTCCCTCTGTACGGTGATGTGGTAATACATGGGGAGAGGCAGTTACTGCCATCAAACATCATTTCGGCTGCACTAGCCAGAAAAATGATCAGAAAGGGGAGTGAAGCATACTTGGCACATGTGATAGACACCCAAGTGGGGAGTCCAGCATTGAGGGACATCCCCACAGTATGTGACTTTCCTGATGTGTTCCCTGAGGAATTGCTAGGATTACCTCCGGAAAGAGAGGTGCAGTTTGAGATTGATGTTATGCCTAGTGTGGACCCAATCTCTATAACACCATATAGAATGGCACCAGCAGAATTGAAAGAGTTGAAAGTGCAGTTGCAAGAGTTGCTTGACAAGGGCTTTATCTGCCCTAGTGTGTCACCTTGGGGAGCGCCAGTGTTGTTTGTAAAAAAAAAGGATGGCACTCTCCGGTTATGCATTGACTATCGACAATTGAATAAGGTGACAATAAAGAATAGATACCCATTGCCCTACATTGATGATTTGTTTGATCAGTTGAGGGGTGCAGCTGTGTTCTCCAAAATTTACCTGAGATCAAGTTACTATCAGCTGAAAGTACAAGAGCAGAGTATTCCTAAAATTGCCTTTAGAACCCGCTATGGCCATTATAAGTTCTTGGTTATGCCATTCGGGTTAACTAATGCTTCGGCTGCTTTTATGGATCTGATGAATACTATCTTCAGACCATACCTCGATCAGTTTGTAGTTGTGTTTATAAATGATATATTGGTTTATTCGAGGAGTGCAGAAGAGCATGATAGACATCTGCGGATTGTACTGCAAACTTTGAGGGAGAAACAGCTATACGCCAAATTATCGAAGTGTGAATTTTAGCTGAAAGAAATATCTTTTTTGGGGCATGTAGTATCGGTAAAGGGCATAAAGGTAGATCTAAGTAAGATAGAAGCTATCCTTAATTGGAGGCCACCCAGAAATATCATGGAGATTCATAGTTTTTCGGGTTTAGCTGGATACTACCATCGATTTGTGAAGAGATTTTCTATGTTGGCATCTCCATTGACTAAGTTACTTCGAAAAGATGTGAAATTTCAATGGACAGACAAATGCCAGCAGAGTTTTGATGAATTAAAGAGATGTTTGATTGAGGCTATAGTCCTGACTTTATCTACATCGGGTAAAGAATATACAGTTTATAGTGATGCTTCTCACAATGGGTTAGGCTGTGTATTGATGCAAGATCGAAATGTCATTGCCTATATATCACGCTAGCTGAAACAGCATGAGAGGAATTATCCAACACATGATTTGGAGCTTGCAGCTATTGTGTTAGCTCTTAAGATCTGGAGACACTATTTGTATAGGGAAAAGTGCTACATCTACACAGATCATAAGACTTTGAAGTATCTGGGCACTCAGAAGGAGTTGAATTTGAGACAGAGGAGATAGTTAGAGTTGATAAAAGATTATAATTGTCTGATAGACTATCAGCTAGGGAAAGCTAATGTTGTGGCTGACGCCTTAAGTCGCAAGACTATGGCAAGTCTATGGGTTTCTCCTTTGTCTATGGTGCATGAATTGAGAGTATTGCATGCTAGCTTAGAGATTAATGATGAGGGGCAGATAGCAGTTACATGGCATGTACAACCAGTATTGATTGATCAGATCAGAATAACTGCTCAAAATGATCAGAAGTATCAGAAGCTATTAGAAGAAGTCAGAATGGGCAAGAAACTAGAATTCTCAGTAAGAGATGATGGTTTACTACTACACCAGGGCAGAATGTGTGTTCCTAATGATGTTGATTTGAGGCAGATCATTTTGAAGGAAGCACATGAGTCTCCTTTTGCCATGCACCTTGGTGGCACAAAAATGTATAGAGGGCTGAAAGAGCACTACTAGTGGATGGGTATGAAAAGAGGTGTGGCAGAATTTGTTTCCAAATGCCTAACTTGTCAGCAAGTGAAGGCAGAGCATCAAGTACCCGCTGGGTTGTCACATCCACTACCAGTACCGGAATAGAAATGGGAACGAATAACGATGGATTTTGTGATGGGCCTTCCGAGGACACAGAAGAGTCATGATGCAGTATGGGTCATTGTTGACAGACTGACCAAGTCTGCTCATTTTCTACCAGTTCGGATGGACTACAGTTTAGAAAGATTGGCCAAGTTGTATATTGATGAGATAGTAAGACTGCATGGAGTGCCAGTATCCATCATATCAAACAGAGATCCTAGGTTCACTTTTAGATTCTGGAGTAGTCTCTAAAGAGCCCTAGAAACTAAATTGAACTTGATGCGACATTCCACCCTGCATGCATGGCCACCGAGAGGGTAATTCAGATATTAGAGGACATGCTACGGGCTTGTGTGATTGAGTTTGAGGGCAGTTGGGACATACACTTGCCTTTGATTGAGTTTGCTTACAACAATAGCTACCGATCAAGCATTGGGATGCCTCCATATGAAGCTTTGTATGGTAGGAAATGTAGAACCTCGTTGTGTTGAGATGAGGTAGGCGAAAGAAAAATGATTGGGTCAGAAATTATTCAGCAAATTGAAGAGAAAATCAGATTGATCAGAGATCGACTTAAGACTGCATCAGACCATTAGAAGTCCTATATTGATTTAAAGAGAAGAGATATTGAGTATGCAGTGGGTACTAAAGTATTCCTCAAGGTTTTCCCTTGGAAGAAAATCATGAGATTCGGCAGAAAGGGGAAACTTAGTCCTCGTTTTATTGGGCCATATGAGGTTCTGGAGAGAGTAGGTATTTTGGCATATCATTTGGCACTACCCCTAGAGTTAGAGAAGATACATAATGTCTTCCATGTGTCCATGTTGAGGAGGTATCGATCAGACCCATCTCATGTACTACCAGTGGAAGAAATTGAAGTGAATCTAGACCTCACATATGAGGAAGAACCCATAGAGATTCTGGCTTATGAGGTGAAGCAGCTACGAAATAAGCAGATACCGTTAGTGAAAGTATTGTGGAACCATCATTCGGGCAAGGAGGCTACTTGGGAATGAGAGGAGGACATGAGGAGACAACACCCACAGCTGTTCAGAAATTGATACCAGGTAAAATTTCGAGATGAAATTTATTTTAAGGGGGGGAGAATTGTAACACCCCTATTTGCATAGCCTGGTATACTTCACTGTTCCGATAACCGGTGTTGATCCGGATAATTAAGGGGATTAGAACCACATCTAAGACACCTAAAGAAGCACTGAACACAAATAATTAGTAATTATTAATTAGGTAAGTATAAATAAAAAAAACAGAACACAAGAAGTTAAATGAGCCGAGAGTCACAGCGATGGGTGACCTTCCCGGGAAGTGATTGCGAGGTCATTCTAAACTCAAATTTCGAACAGTAAAATGTGACGCTGCGGTCCTTTGGACTATTGCGAACACAGTGGAAAAGAGAAAATCACAAAAAAGAGTTGTTAAGCAGGTCAAATAATTAGGTCAGAGATCCGGAAAAAATATCGAATAACTTGCAAACCGGATTGAATCAGCAAGGGGCAATTTGGTCAATTCACCCTTAGAGCTGACACCTGACTTAACTGTCCAATAAAATTAGAGAAAAAAAAATTTCAGAATTAGGAATTAAATTAAAGAACTAATGAAAAAATAAATGCAAAAGAAAAAGAAAAAGGAAAAAGTTTATTATATCACCTTACATCACCCTCATGACATCATCATGATGTCAAAATTCATTTTAAATTTCCTACCTAAATTGACTAAGTCAAAAAATTTTTTAAAGACTTAAAAATACATAAAAAAAGAAAAGAAAATCATATTTCTTTCTTCCTCACCCAAATGTGCCGCCCTCCTTTCTTCCTTACCACGATGAAAACTCCATGAAAGCTTAAAACTAAGCTTGCTTCCAACTACTTCAACCCACTTTGACCCCAAAATAATGTTAGTAGTATGCCCTAGAGCATATCATTTAGTATGTATCTTGTACATATTTTTATTAATAAAAGGCATTTCCACTTTTCCGTTTACATAATATATTTATGTGTAATAGAATAGGTCCATTGATATTTTGTTAGAAATATTATTCTTAAGTTGTTAAGAATATGAGTGACAATATTTCTAGCACGAAGTATCATAAATAGGTTCACAATCGAGGATACTTCATAATAAGGACATGACTTATCCAGAAAGATTGTATTCATGTTTGTTCCCAAGTTATTTGTATGAGATATAAATAAGATGGAATGGTGAGTCTCATGCCATATAACAAACATGATAGGCACTTATAAATGATAAGTAGTAGAACAGTGATACTTATGACAAGCACATGGAGTTTATTCTTGTCAATGTTTTGTCATAAATCATATCAGTGCATATAATCTTTAGACACGAGATAGCATGATTATCTTGTATATAGGTAGTTTGAGTTTGATCGCTTCCATACTTGTACTGTGTATGGGTATATGGGCATGTGTTGGCTCCTACTAGTTATATATGGAGGTAGGTGTTGATCAAGATGGAATCTGTTCCTCTAAGTAAATAGAGATAAAATCCTATGTTCATTTAATTGTCCTTGATGTTTCAAGTTCCTGGTCAGGACAGATAGATTTAATCAAAAAGAGTTTCTGATGAGAAAATCTTTTTAATCAAGAACTAGAATTAAAAGAGAATATAATATTCATAGCAAATAGAGTTAACATAAACCATGACCACAGCTTGAGTTGGGATTTTGTAACAGAGAGATTCTAGTGCATGGTAACATATGATTATAGGTTCATTTAAGGTAAACCTTATTACTAATTGGGTGGCCATGACATACTATGCTAGGTGTTAACCATGGTCTATGAGGTACATAAAATGATTTAGAGAAATTATTTATGGTAAGAAAGAGTTCTAATGATATTAAGAGTTGATATCATATCTCATTGCCAATTAGTGATGAGCCTAGTAAGTCACACACATACACAAGTTATCACCTAATTAAATATGATTTAATTAATTAATTAAAGAGTTTAAATTGATTAATTAAATAGGTTTGGTTTGCAATTAGATTGCAAAGTCCCTAGCATGACTTGAAACCAAATCTAGATTATTGGATGTATACAACTCAACTCAACTCAACTAAGCCTTTATCCCAAAAATTTGGGGTCGGCTATATGGATTCGCTTTTTCCACTCTGAACGATTTTGGGTTAAATCCTCAGAAATGTGTAATACTTCTAAGTCATGTTGTACTACTCTCCTCCAAGTTAATTTAGGTCTACCCCTTTTTTTCTTTCTATCCTCTAACCTAATGTGCTCTACTTGTCTAACTGGAGCCTCCGTATGTCTACGCTTCACATGACCAAACCACCTCAATCTCCCTTCTCTCAACTTATCTTCAATTGGCACCACTCCTACCTTTTCTCTGATACTCTCATTACGGACTTTATCTAGTCTAGTATGGCCACTCATCCACCTTAACATTCTCATCTCTGCAACTCTTATCTTAGATGCATACGACTCTTTCAGTGCTCAACACTCACTACCATATAACATAGCAGTCATCGTATGGTCATGCAGTAAAATTTTCCTTTTAATTTATTGGGAATCTTACGATCACATAAAACTCCGTGGCACGTCTCCACTTCAACCATCCGCTTTAATCCTATGACTAACATCCTCCTCGCATCCCCATCTACTTGAAGGACCGAGCCTAGATATTTAAAGTGATTACTTTGGGACAGTGCCATCCCATTCAAACTAACTCCTTCCCTATCACCAGTTTGGCCTTCACTGAACTTGCAATGCATTTATTCTGTCTTCTTTATACTTAACTTAAAACCCTTTGAATCTAGAGTAATTATCAAAAGTTCAAGCTACATATTGACTCCTTCTCGTGTCTCATCTATCGAACAATATCATCCGCAAAACATCATGCACCAAGGAATACTCTCTTGTATATGTTTGTCAGTTCATCTAAAACTAATGTAAAAAGGTGATGGCTTATGGCTGATCCTTGGTGTAAACCAAATGAAATCGGAAAATCAATTGTGTACCCTCCCACTGTTCTCACAATAGTAGTTGCTCCTACATACATATCTATCAATACATTTATGTACCTAATAGATACCCTCTTTGTTCTAACACATTCCATAAGATCTCTCTTCGAACACTATCATAATCCTTCTCCAATTCAATAAAAACCATGTGTAGATCTTTCTTCACATCTCTATATTTCTCCATCAAGCTTCTAATGAGAAAGATCGCTTCCATAGTTGAGCAGTGGGCATGAAACCAAATTGATTGAGAGAGATAGAAGTATCATGGCGTAGTCGTTGCTCCTCAACTATCTCCAACAACTTCATATTATGGATAACGAGTTTAATTCCACTATAGTTTGAGCAACTCTGTATGTCTCCCTTTTTTTTATAAATAGGTACTTTAATACTCTTCCTCCATTCATCAGGCATTTTCTTTGAGTTTAGAATCTTATTAAATAATTTAGTTAACCATGCCACTCCCATATCACCCAAATACTACAACCCTTCAATTGGTATTTCATCGGGTCCACAGTGCTTTACCCACTTTCATTCTCTTAAGTGCTTCCTTTACTTCTAAAGATCGAATCTTTCTAGTATAATTTACATTCTTTTCTATTGTTTTATAATCTATATTCACGCTATTACCATTTTGACTATTATTAAAGAGATCATTAAAATAATTTCTCCATCTTTCTTTAATGTCCTCATCTTTCACCAACACTTTTCCTTCTTTATCCTTAATGCACCTAACTTGATTGAGATCTTGACATTTCCTTTCTCTACTCCTTGCTAATCTATAAATATCTTTCTCCCTTCTTTAGTTCCAAGTTTCTCATATAACTTTTCAAAGGCACATGCTCTTGCTTGACTAAGCGCCTTTTTGCCTCTTTCTTTGCTATCTTGTCTTGTTCATATGCCTCATTATTATCACATTTAGGTAATTTCTTATACCATTTCCTTTTTCTTCACTTTTTGTACTTCCTCATTCCACCACCATCTCTCTTTTGAGGGTGGTCCATGTCCTTTAGACTCTCCAAGTACTTTTCTAGCTACTTCTCTAATCTTTGATGCCATCTGTATCCACATATCATTGGCCTCCATATCTAGCTTCCATACTTCGGACTCGAGAAGCTCATTTTGAACTTCACTTGCTTTACTCCTTTGAACTCCCACCAATTTGTTCTAGCTACACTATTTCTTCTAATCTTACTTGAATTGTTCATAAACTTGACATCAAAGACCACCAACCTATGTTGACTTGTTAAAGCCTCTCTGGAATGACCTTGCAATCCTTACATAGAGCTCTATTTGTCTTCTGGTTAAGAGGAAGTCGATTTGGCTTCTATGTTGCCCACTTTGAAAGTCACTAAATGTGACTCTCTTTTTATAAAGTAGGTATTTGCTAGTATTAGGTTGTATGCCATAGCAAAATTCTTGATACTTTTTCCCTCCTCATTGCGGCTGCCAAAACCAAAATCTCTCCATGAACATTTTCATAACCTTGCCTATCACTTCCTACATGTCCATTCAAATCTCCACTTATGAAAACATTCTCTTCATTTGGTATGCTTTGCATTAAATCATCCATATCTTCCCAAAACCTTTGTTTACTCTCACTGTCTAGTCCTATTTGTGGGGCATAAGCACTAACTATATTTATTGTTTCTCCTTCTAGTACTAGCTTTACTAGTATAATTCTATCTCCTACTCTTTTCACAGCTACTACTGCGTCTTTCAATGTTCTGTCTATGATTATACCCACTCCGTTCTTGTTTCTCTCATTTCCAGTAAACCACAGTTTGTACCATGAATTACCCACTTCCTTACTTTTCTCTCCTACCCATTTAGTATTCTGAATGCAAGCAATATTCACCCTTCTCCTTTCCAAGGTATCCACAAGCTCCATTAATTTTCCTGTAAGTGATCCAACATTCCAAGTACCAACTCGATCCTCCTCTATCCCGCTCCTTCTTAATTGGTCTCCTTCATGATATCTTCTATTGTTTTCTATATCTATCTTGTGTTCTGTTCCACTATTTGTTCTACTATCTGTCCTATGGACTAACTTCTTTACCCACACCCGTCCATGATGTGGGAACCCTTGCTCACTTAACACCACACCCGGGCGCCAGCATGGCGCGTCGCTTTCGGTGAACGCCTTACACCCTTGCATATTTCTCACTACACCTGGGCTTCGATGCAGCGCGTCGTTAGTAGAGGACGCCCCAACGTTTATATCATTTGAATCCATATCATAGGGTGTGACGAAATTTTTACGCTGGTTGTCACCTACCGCAACCCTCCTCCTTTACCCGGGCTTGGGACCGGCTAAGCGCAAACTACTTAGGCGGAGTTATTGGATGTATAATATAAGTTAAATTTATATTTAAAGTGTTTAAATATGAATTTAATTAATGAGAAAATAATTAATAGAGATTAATTAATTAACTTATATTTGATATAAATTAATTAGAAGAAGAAAATAATTATTTTGGGTTAAGAACTCAAAATTAAGACACAGGGGCATTTTGGTCATTTTGCAGTGTGACACGTGGCACCATGAGATGGTGAAACATGGCAAAAAAAATAAGCTTGCAAAATGTAATTTTAATAATCTAAGATGATTAAAATCAAGATTAAATATAGGTTTGACACTTGGCACAATGTGATTGGGTCACTTAAATCTAGAGCTAATCAAAGGGTGACATGTGGCAAGGGTTTAATGTGTTAACCTAGCTATTTAAGTGTTGTTATGAGAAAATAAAACACAACCAGCAGCCACACTCCTTTGTCACGCCACTTTGAGGGTTTTCTTCTCTTCTTCATCTCTTATCAATTCAAAGAGATTAGCCATCAATCTCTTGAATTAAGAACACTAGGAATTGTTTCTAGTGTCCTGTTTACATCTCTAATCTCTTAAAAGGCAGAACTTGAATTTCTAATTAATAGAAAAGGCTTTAGAAGCTGTTCAAGGGCTGCCATAGGTGTTCTTGGTGTGGACAAGCTAGAGGGACAACATCTGGTGTCCTGAAGACGAATCTCAAAGGCGCAGACACGCTGCAGTGCATCAAGAGGTTAGTGTAATCGTTCTTGATTTAATCTAGGGTTCTAAAATTAATCTGATTAATTTTAAAATCTTAAATGGCAAATACAGATCCAAAACATATTAAAAGAGTTTTAATATGTTGTTTATCATTGAAATCAAATAGATAAAAAATAAATCTTGCATGATGCATGTGACCCTAGGTGAAAAATTTTGAATTCAATGGTATAAACTTGTGTTTTTCACGCCTGCCTTCAATTGGTATCAGAGCCACTATATTTGCCATTTAGATTGTTGATTATATGATTTAATTGTGTGTTTGATCATGAGATCAAGAGTTCATTGCTGGTTGCAAAGCAAGTTGGCGGCATACTTGAAAAAACACCATCAATGGTGCGCATGGTTTGGCTTCCATGGGTGGTTTAAGGTTTGGCTTTTAATTCTGCAATTGTTGTATGATCTAAGGCCTATTCTTTGACTAATTAAAGTGTTTAATTAGTAGTTTTTATCACACAATTAAATTATAATTCAAATCAGAATTTTAAAAATTGTTTGAATGTGATTCAAATCTGAATTTTTAAAGTTGTTTGAATCATATTTAAATCTGATTTTTTAAAATTGATTGAATAAAATTCAGATCTGATTTTTTAAAAAATGTTTGAATGTGATTCAAATCTAATTTTTTAAAAAATGTTGGAATGTGATTCAAATCTGAATTTTTGTAGTTGTTTGAATGTGATTCAAATCTGAATTTTTAAATTTGTTTGAATGAGATTCAAATCTGAATTTTTAAATTTATTTGAATCATATTCAAATCTGGATTTTTAAGTTGAATATGAGATATTCAATTTAATTTAAGTATGTATGTTTTATTTAATTGTTAAATAGTGATATGCATGATGGATGATCATGGACTATAAAAGACCAATGTGATTGGATTTATTTCTTTTATGTTTCTTTGGGATTGTAAATTAATTAATTTATTTTAATTTATTTTGGGCATGTATTATTAAGTTTGTAATAATTTTTGGGTTGTAATTTCATTTATATAAGTTCTTGTAAATTCGCCTTGGTATGCAAGGATTACTATGTAATATTGGATTGCAAGAAGTTCAAGGAGGTCAAGAGCATTGGTGGGACCAGTTGGAGGACTTCAAGATCAAGTGTTGATTATGTACTCCTTCAGCAACTCTTGTAAAATGAATGAATGAAATACACCTAGGAATGCCCCGATTCAATTCTTGGTGGCTCAATTGAATCCCTTAGAAAGTCCATGATCATACCATATTTATCGCTTATCCATGAATGCATGAGATGTATGGGAATGTATGCAATTATATGATATATGCATGCTAAATGGATAATGTGCAAAGTGAGACCTTAATAGTAAATAGAATGACCATAAAATCTTCCAAACAAATGATTAAGTTGGAAATGCTATAATTAAAGTAATTATAACATAGGCCCTCCATTGGGGCAATTATTTTAAGAAATTTTAAATAGTTGCATAAGATTCAATTTATTTAAGAGATTTTCTTAAGAATAATTGTTAAGCATGAGATGTTGTCAATATGTAAATGGTTTAGTGGCCAATATTGGATGTACCTGAGGACATTAAAATTATTTGCATAATTACTGGCTCAATGGGATCAACTTAACTAATGCAAGATAAGTCAATAATTGATGTACATTATATTTTGATCATTATGGGCTAGGTAAAGGATTGAACCTCACATGAGATCTGATGGGCAAAGAGTTGCTCACTTATAGTTTATTGTAATTCCAATAATGGATGTACCTGAGGATGATCAATAGAATTATAAGAATTCAATCACCCACTAGAAATCCATCCAACTAGGATTTCCGTTTTCTACTTTGGAAGTGTAGGATTCGCTAAGTTAGTGGGAGGACCAATTTGATTAAAAGACCATAATCATTTTGGTTAATTACATGATACATTTACTAATTAATCTGGTTATTTTCTGCAGTTAATTTTTTGATAAAAATGAGCACAAAACAACCTCCACCATCTAATATCCTTGCAAGCATACTTGATCACAATAGGTTGACAGGACCTAATCATGCGATTGGCTAAGAAATTTTAAACTTGTCTGAACCTTGAACATATAGGATATGTTCTAGATTCAAATGTTCTGGTCCCTTACCTCCAGAGGCCACACAAGAGGAACATGAAACTTTGGACAAGTGGAAGGAGCATGATATGAGAGCTAAGTGTTACATGCTTGCTTCCATGAGTAATGAGTTACGAATAACATGAGAACATGCAGAGTGTGAGTGAGATCCTCCTTCACCTACAAGAGTTGTATGGTGAGCACAACAGAATGCTAGGTATGAGATATCTAGACACTATTCCGTATGAGGATGTCCGAGGGATGTAATGTTGGGGATCATGTCCACAAGATGATTCGGATGATTGAGCAGTTGGAACATCTTGACTTTAACATGGATTTCCAACTACAGATTTGATTTGATCCTTCACCCCTTCCTGAGTCTTTTGGGAATTTTGTGACAAATTTCCATATGACTAAACAGAATGCACCTTAGCTGGTTTACTCAACATGCTGGTTATTGCCCAAAAGAATATGCCAGGCAATAAAGGAAAATAGGTAGCTTTGGTTGCATCTTCTTCTACTGGAAAGTCCAACAAGAAGAAGGGCAATAGGAAAAAGAAACCTCAGATTCCTAGTCCTTCCAAGAAAATAGCTAAACAGAAAAGGAAGACTAAAGCTGATGGTGGCAAGGAAAGTGTTTCCAGCCAAAAGGATGGGCACCGGAAAAGGAATCGCTGAGTATCTTGCTTCTCTGAAGGACAAGAAGGATACACCTTCGGAAGGTATGTCCATATCTTGTTATTTAGATTCGATGATACTCATAGTTCATCTGACTTGGGTTTTAGATATCTGGTGCGCTTCTCACATTTCTAATGATATGCAAGAACTAGCAAATAGTAGCAGCTTGCGTTCTCAAGATGTTAGAGTCCGGATTGGCAATGGCTCAACTGTTGAAGCTTTAGCCATAGGATCTAAATCTTTTTACATATTTGGGCATGTTTTGTGTTTGGATAATATTTTATATGTACCTGATGCTTTTAAGAACATCATTTCTATATCTAGTTTGACTAGAAATGGCTATGAATTTCAATTCACTGATGATGTTTGCAATATTTATTTTGGAAATAAATATATTGGTTCGGGTTATATGAATGATGGTCTTTATTATTTGGATAATAATGACAAACACAATTTGAATGCAAGTGATCTAAAAGAATGCAATGCCATGGTGAAAACCAACTCAAGTTCAAAATATATTTGGCACTTAAGGTTATGTCATGTTGCGAAGATAGGATTGCAAACCGGAGAAAATGGGGATTCTATCCTCATTGGGCTCTGAGCCTACTCCAACTTGTGAATCTTGCCTTCAGGGCAAAATGACTAGATCACCCTTTGTTGGACAGGGGCTAAGAGTTGAAAATATTTTGGAGCTAATACATAGTGATGCATGTGGTCCATTTAAAGAAATGGCTAGAGGGGGTTTTCATTATTTTATTACCTTTACTGATGATAAATCAAGGTTTGGGTATTTGTATTTGATGAAATACAAACATGAATCTTTGAAAAGTTCAAAGAATTTAAATCAAGTAGAAAATCAAACAGAAAGAATATTAAAGCTCTTCGATCGATCGTGGAGGTGAATATTTGAGTAATCGAATTTGATGAATACTTGAGAGAGCATGGCATTGTTTCTCACCGACTCTCCAGAACGCCACACCATGAATGGTGTATCTGAAGGAGAAATCGCACTATTAGATATGGTACGTAGTAAGATGAACTATATTGATATGCCAATCTCCTTTTGGGGATTTGCATTAGAATCGACTTTGTATATTCTGAATAGGATTCCATCAAAATCGCTTTCTTCCACACCTTATGAGATATGGCATGGAAGAAAACCAAGTTTTAAGCATGTTAAGATTTGGGGTTGTCCAAATATCAAAAGTCAACACCGATAAATTGGAGACCAGATCGTAAAAGGTCGATTTGTTGGATATCCAAAAGATAGTTTTGGATATTATTTTTATTTGCCTACTTCACAAAAGGTTGTGATAAGTAGAGATGCCTCATTTCTTGAACAATTGTTTGTTTAAGAAGGAGGCAAAGGAGGGCAAATAGAGTTAGAATTGGAGAATTACGACCAACCAACAGATCGATAGATATAGATCCATCTAGTCAACCAATACCCGTTGATGAAACATCTACACTGTTCCTCATAGAACAACTGGTATCTCACCCACCGATGAGATATGGTTTTCTTCATGAAGAAGAACAAGAGTTGTCTACTCATGAAGAAGTAGATCATGGAGATGATCCACTTACCTATGAAGAAGCTATATCAGATATAGACTCTTCAAAATGGATTGATGCTATGAAATCCGAGATTGATTCCATGTATAAGAATCAAGTTTGGGATCTTGTTGACCCACCGAAGGTATTATACCTTTAGGGAACAAATGGGTTTTCAAGAAGAAAATTGGTTACGATGGAAAGGTAGAGACCTATAAGGCAAGGCTAGTAGCGAAAGGGTTTCGCCAAAGGCAAGGAATCGACTATGAGGAGACTTTTCTGCTGCCATGCTTAAATCAATTAGGATTTTATTAGCAATAGTGCGTACTATGATTATGAGATTTGGCAGTTTGATGTCAAAACAGCTTTTCTCAATGGATACATTGAAGAAAACATTTTCATGGAACAACCTAAGGGATTTGAATCCCAAGATGGTTCCAAGGTATGCAAGCTAAAGCGATCCATTTATGGGTTGAAACAATCTTCGAGGAGTTGGAACATTCGTTTTGATGAAACCATTAAATCCTTTGGTTTTATCAAAATGAGGATGAGCCATGTGTATATAAGAAGGTTAGTGACAGTGCTATCACTTTCCTTGTCTTATATGTGGATGACATACTGTTGATGGGTAATGACACAGGTATGTTGACGACTATAAAGGTATGGTTGTCAAATACATTCTCCATGAAAGACTTAGGGGAGGCAACCTATATTCTTGGGATTCGCATCTATAGAGATAGAGCGAAAAGAATAATTGGTTTATCCCAAAGTCTATACTTGGAAAAGGTGTTAAAGAGGTTTAACATGCTTGATTCCAAGAGAGGATTGTTACCAGTGAGACATGGTATCCATCTTTCTAAAGAGATGTCTCCAAAGACACCAAGAAAGAGATAAGATGGCCAGATTCCATATGCTTGGCTATTGGAAGTTTAATGTATGCAATGTTGTGTACTAGGCGGATATCGCATATCTCGTTAGTTTGACTAGCGGTATCAATCCAATCCAGTTTGGAACATCGATAGTCACAAGAATATCCTTAAGTACTTGAGAAGAACTAAGGATTTATTCTTGATTTATGGAGGTGGAGACTTGCAATTGGATGGTTATACTGATTCTAATTTCCAATCAGATATCGATGATAGAAAGTCTACCTGATATGTGTTCATTTGTAATGGAGGTGCGATCGGTTGGAAGAGTTCCAAACAGAGCACGCATTGCAGATTCCACTACTGAGCCGAGTATATTCTTTGCATCGGATCTTGCAAAAGGAAGTCGTTTGGATAAAGAAGTTCGTGAGAACTTACGTAGTTCCTTCCATTGAGTCAGCGGTTCCACTAATCGTGACAATAATGGAGCGATCATATATCTGAGCTAAGGAACCACGGTCTCACCGTAAATCCAAACACATAGAAAGGCGCTACCACATTATCGGAGAAATAGTTGGGCGGCGATGTAGCCATGCAGAAAATAGCATCACTGAAAATCCAAATTGATCCATTCATTAAGCCTATGTCACAGACTTCGATTAGACCGACATCTTGAGAAGATAGGTCTAAGATATTGTAATGAATGGCTCTAGTGCTAGTGGGAGATTGCTAGTAGTATGCCCTAGAGCATATCATTTAGTATGTATCTTGTACATATTTTTATTAATAAAAGGCATTTCCACTTTTCCGTTTACATAATATATTTATGTGTAATAGAAAAGGTCCATTGATATTTTGTTAGAAATATTATTCTTAAGTTATTAAGAATATGAGTGACAATATTTCTAGCACGAAGTATCATAAATAGGTTCACAATCGAGGATACTTCATAATAAGGACATGACTTATCCGAAAGATTGTATTCATGTTTGTTCCCAAGTTATTTATATGAGATATAAATAAGATGGAATGGTGAGTCTCATGCCATATAACAAACATGATAGGCACTTATAAATGATAAGTAGGCGAACCGGTGACACTTATGACAAGCACATGGAGTTTATTCTTGTCAATGTTTTGTCATAAATCATATCGATGCATATAATCTTTAGACTGAGATAGCACGATTATCTTGTATATAGGTAGTTTGAGTTTGATCGCTTTCATACTTGTACGTGTATGGGTATATGGGCATGTGTTGGCTCCTACTAGTTATATATGGAGGTAGGTGTTGATCAAGATGGAATCTGTTCTCTAAGTAAATAGAGATAAAATCCTATGTTCATTTAATTGTTCTTGATGTTTCAAGTTCCTGGCCAGACAGATAGATTTATTCGTAAAAGAGTTTACGATGAGAAAAACTTATTAATCAAGAACTGGAATTAAAAGAGAACATAATATTCATAGCAAATGGAGTTTGACATAAACCATGACTCCAGCTTGAGTTGGGATTTTGTAACAGAGAGATTCTAGTGCATGGTAACATATGATTATAGGTTCATTTAAGGTAAACCTTATTACTAATTGGGTGGCCATGGCATACTATGCTAGGTGTTAACCATGGTCTATGAGGTTCATAAAATGATTTAGAGAAATCATTTATGGTAAGAAAGAGTTCTGATGATATTAAGAGTTGATATCATGTCTCATTGCCAATTAGTGATGAGCCTAGTAAGTCACACACATACACAAGTTATCACCTAATTAAATATGATTTAATTAATTAATTAAAGAGTTTAAATTGATTAATTAAATAGGTTTGGTTTGTAATTAGATTGCAAAGTCCCTAGCATGACTTGAAACCAAATCTAGATTATTGGATGTATAATATAATTTAAATTTATATTTAAAGTGTTTAAATATGAATTTAATTAATGAGAAAATAATTAATAGAGATTAATTAATTAATTTATATTTGATATAAATTAATTAGAAGAAGAAAATAATTATTTTGGGTTAAGAACTCAAAATTAAGACACAGGGGCATTTTGGTCATTTTGCAGTGTGACACGTGGCACCATGAGATGGTGACACATGGCATAACAAATAAGCTTGCCAAATGTTTTTTAATCATGTAAGATGATTAAAATCAAGATTAAATATAGTTTTGACACTTGGCACAATGTGATTGGGTCACTTAAACCTAGAGCTAATCAAAGGGTGACATGTGACAAGGTTTTAATGTGTTAACCTAGCTATTTAAGTGTTGTTATGAGAAAATAAAACACAACCAGCAGCCACACTCCTTTGTCACGCCACTTTGAGGGTTTTTATCTCTTCTTCTTCATCTCTTATCAATTCAAAGAGATTAGCCATCAATCTCTTGAATTAAGAACACTAGGAATTGTTTCTAGTGTCCTGTTTACATCTCTAATCTCTTAAAAGGCAGAACTTGAATTTCTAATTAATAGAAAAGGCTTTAGAAGCTGTTCAAGGGCTGCCATAGGTGTTCTTGGTGTGGACAAGCTAGAGGGACAACATCTGGTGTCCTGAAGACGAATCTCAAAGGTGCAAACACGCTGCAGTGCATCAAGAGGTTAGTGTAATCGTTCTTGATTTAATCTAGGGTTCTAAAATTAATCTGATTAATTTTAAAATCTTAAATGGCAAATACAGATCCAAAACATATTAAAAGAGTTTTAATATGTTGTTTATCATTGAAATCAAATAGATAAAAAATAAATCTTGCATGATGCATGTGACCCTAGGTGAAAAATTTTGAATTCAATGGTATAAACTTGTATTTTTCACGCTTCCGTTCCTTCAAATAAACCATAAGAACTTGTTAGACCAACTTGAGAAGAAGATTGATCAAGAAAGAAAGAAGAAAAGAAGAAAAAAAATTGAAGATTGAACATCAAAGTTGAGGTTAGTCATCTACACTTGGAAATTATAGTAAAATATTTATGTTCTAGTTCAAGTAACTTAGAATCAAAAGAAAATATTTGTTCGATGACCAAACATGAAATTCGTCCAGCTAGGGTTAGGGTTTTTTATGAATGAGTTTGATGGTTTTGAATGGCTATTTGAGGTGAATTAGGTGTGTAGAACATGAATATACACTTTAAATTGCATTAGATTGAGCTTTGTGTGTAGCTAGGGTTTTGTGCATTTGAAAATTTGAAGAAAAATTTGAAAAGTGGCCAAATGATGTTATTGACCTTATTTGAGATTAGAAATGGTCAATTGTGACTATTTTTGGTGTGTATGAATTGTTGGAAATAAGTTTAAATTCAGATTGGTGAGGGTTAATCTGCAGGCAGCTTGACCTAGGTCCCTTTCAGGGATCAAAACTGAAAATTTACCAACCCAATTGGTGTGAGGCCAATTGAGAATGAAACTAGACACAAAATGACACATTTTTTATTTAGGAATCATGCCCAGAAAGTGACCATAGCATAGTGAACAAATTGGCCAAATCTCGAATTGAGTGTTTTGCCCTGTATAAAATGACCAAATGAACAGTGTCATTTGGCCATAACTTGGGCTAGACAGGTCTAAATGACTTAAAATTTTACCAATAAAAAGCTGAGACATTGCCTTACAATTTTGTGAAGAACACAAACCCAAATTATGCCCTTAACCAAGTCATTTAGCCATTCAAAGTTAGTGACTTAAAACTGCCAGAACTAAATTAGTGCCCAGAAAATCTGGGTTAGGCCAATCCGGCCAGCCGTGTTCAAATGGCTATAACTTGAGCTAAAAAACTCCAAATGGAGTGATTCAAAAAGAAAAATAAAGTTAAGACAATAAGGAACAATTTCTATGAAGAAAACTTAGCCAAATTCTAACAGCAACATGACTAATAGAACAGTACAAAACAGGACACCAAAACTGAAGATTTGCAATTTTGCCTAAAAGACTTAAGTTTTTGAGAAAACAACAAAAACCAACAAAATTGATAACCAAAATGTGGTATGTGAGTATAGTTGGATTTCCCATACCTTTTAAGCATAAAAAAGTCAATATTTTCACTTGAATAGTACCATAAATAGTAACCTCAACATGAAAATTTTCAAGAATGTAAGTTTAAATATATTGGGGCTAGAATTGAACATATATGAATTAATTATTGGAATTATTGTGAGGCAAAGATACTGAGACACTATAAATTTTGTGTTTCAGCTAAAAAAGACCCAGAAGGTCTAAGAGACTGAGTCAAGGCCTAGAGGCTACTCACGTCAGGTTTGTGCACAATAAACTTTATTTAAGCATTTTATCATTGAAAAATTGATTTAGTATGCATTATGAAATTTCTGTGTTAATTATGAGTTTAAGAATTTTTGTGTTGCCACTTTGTGAATGAAAAGGTGACTTTGGAAATTTAGTGTGATTTGCATGAAATATTTGAACAAATTGCTTTAAATTGATTTTGGATTCACACTTAGCATGACAGTGCCTTATTATTCCTCCTCCATTTATAGGATTGAGATCGATTATTTTCCTCCCTCTCTGGTTTACCAGTTGAGGTTGTAGATCGAATGAGTACTCATTAGCTAGCTAGCCACCTCCCTCATTGATTTTGATTAGTGGGGTTGTAGATTGCTTTGTCGTTGTGTACAACACAGTATTGATCAGAAATTTTGTGTTATGGCTTAAGTTGTGTATGAATTAGCAACACTGTGTTTATTAAATTATTTGATCAAAATTGTGCTATAATAAGTTTTGATAATTTGTGAAATATTTAAATTATGATTTATCGATTAATGTTTTATGTACTGCATTTTGAATTTTTATTGTGCACCACTAAGTATTTTTATACTCAGCGATAGCTTATTTTGCTGTCACAGATAAGGGCAAGGGGAAAGCAGCAGAGTGAGCTGCTATTGAGATAGAGGACTACATTGACCTTTTTGGTACGGGTATTTATTTATACCCTTGTAGTTATTTTGATGTAAATATTGTAATGTCATATGTATTAATGTAAAGTTGAGCAGTTGTACAGTAAATTGTTATATTGTTATTTTGGATTTTCTTTTTGTAAATGAAGATCTGTATTTGTAAATTAAGTACTATATGCAATGTGAACGAATTTATAAAGTATTTGAGATGACAAACTTTGGTTGAATTGTGTTAAATTGAGTTGTTTTGGTGTTGGGAGTTGTGAAAACAATTATTGAAAGTATTTTTACAAGTTTTTGAAGAACAATTTTCTCAAAATACAGACGGCACTCTACCGAAATTTTTTCAAAATTTGCAGACAAATAAAAATGGATAAAAATTTTTACTAGTTTTGAAACTTCAATTAAATGTTTTTAATTTCTACCAAAATGCTCACCACTTCCAAAAAGTAAGAAAATAGTTTTAAAATCTCTTGTAGTGTACTTAATGAGTTATCAGTAGGTGAAGTTCGGTAGTTCATTAGGTATTCTACGGGATCATGTTATGCCTTATAGAGGGGTAAGGTGTGACTAGTCAGGTGAGGGATGTCACAAAAATTGTCAGAGGAAATTTCGATCTTCATTGAAATCTCCTTGGCTTGATGTTCTTCTTTCCCTATGACACTCTCTTCAAACTCTTCATCATCTACCATAGCAAAAGGCATTGCAAGAGTGTCAAATTAAAATTCAAGATGATGCCTTTGTCCTACAAAATCTTTTACTAATTTGTCTTCAATCTTTTATATGAATATTGACCTCCTCATCAAGCATGTCGATTCATCTTGTTCACAATCTTTCTCTTCATCCTCTCCATCAGGTACAATAGATTTCATCATCATCATCATCATCATTATCATCATTTTTTTCAATAATGTTGACAGATTTCCTCTTTGGACATTCATTATACCTGCGTCCCATCTCATTGCACCTATATCATTTGACTAGAATGGCCTTAGCATAGGGATTATTGGTCTTAGAGAGTTAGAACTGCTGACTTTATTATTGATACTTGCAGGATTCTTAGCGATCTCCACATTTAAGGTTTTCTCCTTTTCAGTTCTAGCTTGGTGGTCATCTCTATCATATGTGGGATAATAAATTTGACGAGTCTTCACCTATAACATCATCTCAGCTTTCAAGGCCAAGTTCCTTGCTTTTGCATGCTCATAACTATTTGAATTTCAATTTTATCACGAATTGAAGGTTTTAATCCCCTTAAATATCTTACAACCCTCCCAGCTAACTGATTCCTTGCTATGAACCTCAAAAATTTTGCAATATATTCATTGACACTACGGGTTCAATTCGTGTCAGCAATTATGGTAAGATTCAAAGAGGTATTACTCATAATCAGGAGGTAGGAACCTTCCCCTCAACAATTGTTACATTCTCCTTCATAAAGTGATCGGATTGCACCCTTCTTGCGATCTAGCTTCCTTCAATCAATCTCACCATATGGAAGCTCCACCCTTCAATCGATAGGCCACTAGTTAGACCTTTCGTTTCTCTGGAATTTTAACATATTCGAAGAAACGATCTACTTCAGTTAACCAATCAAGAAACCTTCAATATCAAGATCTCCATTAAAGGTAGGAATATCCATCTTCAATTTAAACTCATCATCCCTCTTGTAGTTGTGTTGGAGGTTTCGGCCAACTCTCCTTTGTCCTTGGCGTGCACCATGCCCCAAGTCCATTTCCTCATCATAGCTTGTATCATCATCATAGCTCCACCAGCTTGAATAGGTTCTTGATTCCTATTTTCACAAACATTCAACCTACTGCACAATTGTTCTTGGATCTCTTATAATTGTTGCATAATTTTTGTTATAGAGTTTCACTGCTCTTCGATTGCTCTCCAAACAATTGGTAACCCCTGATCACCATCACGAGGTTGATTGCCACCACCACCACCAGTATTGGCCATCGTAATGAGGGTGAAATCTTTACTCTGATACCACGTAATGCAGTGTGTAGCGCGGAAAATGATCGATACATGATTAAATCCTTGAAAGTAAACAAGATCTAATCAAAGATCTTAAAATAAATAAGACTTAATCCAAACTCTAAGATAAATAAAGCAAATACAGCTTTATTGAAAATTTAAGAAATAAAAAAAGTTACAAAATCTAAATATAATAGGGAGTATTTATAGGGTTTGATAGTCCTAAACTAATTAGAATAAGATAACTATTATCTAGGAGTTTTAAATAAATATAAATACAATAGAAAATCTAGATAGAATAGGAAAATAACCAATCCTAATTGAAATTAGATAACTAATAATTATTCCTATTAAAATAAAATAAAATAAAGTAAATTAATGCTCCACATCATTATTCTTTAATTAGAAAAATATTTTCTGTTAACCTATTTTTTTAAATGATTCAAATACTTAAAAATGTGAAAAATATTTTTTAGAAAAATATTTGACAAGAGAAACAAAGAAGCATTTTGTTTTTAACTTTTCTAGAAGATGAATGTGAATGTAGAATATAAAGAAAAATGAATGTGAACATATTTGGAATCAATGCTTGTTGCTGGCTTTAGATAAAATTGCAAGGAATTGGAATCTTTCTGGCCGTAGCTTGGGAGATGCATGTTGCTTCATTGGTGCAACCTTTATTGTATCCTTCAAGCCATAATCCATAAAAGGAAAAAGGTTCCTTATTCTCCAAGCCAAAAAGAATACGAGTCATTCTTCTTTTTAGGTTAATGTTTGGTCGGTGGGATTTGGATGAGGAATTTTGAAAAATTTATAGATTTGTTCATACTTTATTATTTAATTGAGAAAAAAAGTAGGTTATTAAAATCTATATCCACTTAAATTTCTCAAAATAGTGTATTTTAAAATCATCCATAGAATATGAGATTTTATAAAATTTCTCATTTTATTTCTGTAGTATTAAAATTTATGACATGATAGAATAATTAAGAATATTTATAATTAATTTACAAATTTATCATCTTGTTTATATATACAATATGCGCACATATAACCACACACACACATACACACACATATATATGAAGAGGGGACATTGACATTACTAATAATACCCTCTATTATTTATATTATTTATAAAAATGCCAATAAAACATATCTATAATACAATTGTATATATTTTTCATTAATAACATAAATTAGTAACGAAAATCTGTCGCTACAGTATATCCATCACTAATACTTTCAATAACGAGAAGTTATTATATACAAAGTTGTCCCTAATAATTTTTATTGACAACTTTCTATTGCTAATACTTTCAGTAGCAAGAGGTTATTCTATACAACTATGTCGCTAATAATGTTTAGTGACAAGTTATCAATTGCTAATACTTTTAGCAATGAAAAGCTATTTAATATAAATTTATCGCTAATAATTTTTAGTGACGACTTGTCCGTCACTAAATCTATAAATAATTTCAATTTCTAATATTATTATATTTAATATAAATTAAAATTTTAATATTATTTTAATAGTAATTATACTTATAATAAAAATTTTATTAATCTTATTTTCTTAATTATATAAGTATTATCAATTCATTAAAAATTATTTAATTTATCACAATAAAATTAATAAACATTAAGTGCTAAATCTCACTTATACTAATTTTTTTTAATTATTCTAAATATTTTTCAAACTTATAATGTTAAATTATAAAATTACTATTAAAAAATAATTGTTTAGTTAACATAATTATAAAATTACTATCAAAAATTAACTATTTAATTTAAAAAATTGTATCTATATCAAGAGATATAAAACTCTAATCCTATTCAATGACTTGCTATAAATTTGCAACTATTTTTTTTTAAATATTAGTAACTGATAGCTTTACATTTACACACTCTATTTTTGTGTAATAAGATTCGAGTTTAATTAACTTTGACTTATATTGTGATTTTTTCTTTTTTCACTATATATATATTTTTTTATTTTTTTCCTCCAATGGCTAAAATTTATTTATAAGTTTTTAAATTTTTTTTAGTTTTTATATGTTACATGTATCATTCTTATTAGGACAGTTACACGTGAATGTGATTACTATGACTTTGATATTATTACCAATATCAAATGAAATTAATATCTTTACAAATTCAATGATATTTATATAGTTTAAAATATATTAATTTTCCTATTTTTTCATGTTTGATATCGATACACCCTAGAATATTTGGGATGATTAATATTATTTTTATATAAAAGTGCATTTTACATGTGATTTTATGAGATTTTAATTTCTTGAGTCTATTTAGTTTAAATGTAAATTAATTATAATTTATTAATATCCTTTATGCATGTGCAAGAGCATTTTTTTTATTTTTAATTTATTAGTCAATCTTGGATAGGTTATTGTTGACTTTAACTATAAGGTTATGAGAAAGTCTAATTATATTTTTGTATATATTTGAGTAAAAAGTTATGCTCCTCTCAATATTAATTTTAATTTGTTATAATTTAATATATTATTTAATATATTTAATAAGTATTTTTATTTTTTAAACTATAGATTATATTATATATGTTATAGATATATGATAGATTAAAATATAAATATAAATTTAATAATGTATTTTTAATTAATTCATATTAATTATATAATTAAATTCTAAGAAGTCAATTTTTTTTCTTTTCCTTTTCATATATTCCTCTCATTTATATATTTTTTTTAAATTTAAAATATAACAACTTAAAATTAATGTTGAGAGGAGCATATCTTTTCACATAAATATATGCCAAAAATATAATTGGGCTTTCTTATAATCTTATGGTTAAAATAAACAACCTACCTAAGATTAACTAATAAATTAAAAATAAAAATATTTTCATGAACATGAGGATATTAACAAATTAAAATTTATCTACATTTAAACTAAATACACTTAAGAAATGTAAAATGTCATGCAATCACATGTAAAATGCACTTTTTATAGAAAAATGATATTAATCATCCCAAATATTATAGAATACATCAATATTAAACATAAAAAAAAAAAAGAAAAATCTATCTAAAAGGAAAATCAATTTATCTTAGCATATATAAATATCATTGAATTTGGAAGGACATTAGTTTCATTTGATGTTGGTAATAATAATAAATCCTAGTAATTGCATTTACATGCATTTACCCTCATAAAAATAATAGTTGTGATATATAAAAACTTAAAATATTTAAAGACTTATAAATAGATTTTGCTCGTTGAAAAAAAAAAGCACAAAAATAGAGTGAAAAAAAGAAAAAAAAAATCACATTATAAGTCACAGTTAATTAAATTCGAGTTTTATTCCATGAAAATTGAGTGTATAAATGTAAAGACTATCCATTGCTAATATTAAAAAAAATTGTTATAAATTTATAACAAATAAAATATTTTTCACTACATAGGATTAGAATTTTATATATATAATATATATTTTTATTTAATTAATTGGTTAGTTTTTAATAATAATTTTATAATTATATTAATTAGATAGTTATTTTTAATAGTAATTTTATGATTTAATATTATAAGTTTGTAAATATTTAGAACAATTAAAACAAAAAATTAGTATGAATGAGATTTGATATTTAATGTTGTTTATTAATTTTATTGTAATAAGCTAAATAACTTTTAATTAATTAATAATACTTATAGGATTAAAAATATAGAATTGTAATAGGATTTTAGTAGAAGTGTAATTAATATTAAAATAATATTAAACTTTTAATTTATATTAATTATAGTAATATTAAAAATAAAAATTATTTATATATTTAGTGACAGATAAGTCATAGCTAGAAATTAGTAGCGAGCAATTTATATTGAATAGCTTAAAGAATTAGTGATGGATAACTTATCGCTAAAAATTATTAGTGACAAATATGTATAAAACAACTTCTCATTGCTAATAAATACCTGTTAGCACCAGTCGCTGTTAACATCAATCGCAGGGACAATACCTTTGGAGTCCAGCGTCCCACATCGGTTAGGAGTCAAGGGGCTAGGTCGCTTATAAGCACTAGTCTCCCCTCTCTCCCCTCGAGGTGCATTTTCAGGATAAAACCCCCTTGAGTTGCTGTTAGCACCAGTCACGGAGACAATATCTCTGGAGCAGAGCCTAGCCCATGGCGCGGATCTGGCACATCAACATTGGCACAGTCTGTGGGAAACGTGGCCATGTGCCTCTTCCCAAGCCCCTTGACTTGGGGAGGCTATGTTGATGCCCAACGTCCCATATCGATTAGGAGTTGAGGGGCTAGGGTGCTTATGAGCACTAGTCTTCCCTCTCTCCTCTAGAGGCACCTTTTCAGGATAAAATCCCTCTAGGTCACTGTTAGCACCAGTCGCGGGGACTAGGGCTGTGCACGGTTCTTGGGGGAATCGAACCGAACCGAACCGAAAAGCCGTATCAAACTGACAGGAACCATACCAAACTAAAATTATTTTGATACTTTGGTTCGGTTCTAGTTCTTCACTAAAAACTGAACCCGAACCGTACCAAAATTGAACCGAAATCATACCGAACCGGAACTGAACCGAGAACCGAATTTATATATATATGTTTTTCTATGTTTTTTTAGATGTATTATATATTTTTAATATAATTATATATGCATATGTATGTATATAAAATTATGAACTAAATACAACATAATACTATATTTCATTTTTTTATATTTTCTTAATAATTTTAGTTATAAATATATTAAATTACCTTATCATTCTTAATTATAAATATACTATTATCTTATATTAATATATATATATATATATATATATATATATATATATATATATATATATTAATTCTTAATTATATTTGTATCTTATAGTTAAATATTATATGATTAATAAATAGTTAAAATGTATATTATATGATATACTATTATATTATATAATATATTTAATCTTAAGTTATATATACACCTTATAATTAAAGATTATATAATTTAGGTAGAGCTAAAAGATATATTATGTATTAATAACTCAATTCAAAACTTAAATGCTAATTCAAGCATGACTTTTTAAGGAAATAATTACATAAAATTATTTTAAAAACCGAGAACTGAACCATACCGAACTGAACCGAAACTAAAGAACCGAGAACTGTACTAAACTGAAACTGAAACAATGAAGAACCAAACCAGAACTGCACCAAAATTTTGAAATTTCGATTCGGTTCCGGTTCCTAAGCAAATTCCGAACTGAACTGAAATCGAATACCCCTAGCGGGGACAATACCTCTAGAGCGGGGCTAAGCCCATGGCGCGGATTTAGTACATCAACACTCCCCTCTATCATACATTTAAAAAAAAATAAAAATACTTATTAAATATATTAAGTAAGTTTTAAAATTATTTGTAGTAAACAATATGATAATGTAAAATTTCAAGATATTAATATAACGAAAATAAAAATTTCATAATGATAATGCACTCAAGTATTATATTATTATTATTACTATTATATATAACGTATAACTTCTTTAATAGCATTAAAATGAAGTGATCATATAATGTTTCCAAAAAAAATGAAAAATTGTTAAAAATAATTATACACAGGGTTCTCACCCTGAACCAGAATTAGAGATTGATTTAGCAGGGCTAATCCACCTTCGAATTCGAGAAGGAAACAAGTGAGTTAAACAACTAAATTCTACTTGGTTCATAAATGAAATTGATATACGTGTTAACTCTCCATATCTTATTTTCATGTGTAGGTTTTCTGTTGGATCTGCAACAGCTCGAGTGATCATGAATTCCTTTAAGCAGCAAATACACCCTGCGGGTGTCATGTGGAAGACTGTTCCAAAAGAAACTAAGGACTTTTACTGGGAGGAATTCAAGGTAACATCTATTTTAGTTTTCTTTTAATTATTATTTTTGATGTTTTTAAATATAGAAATCACTAAAAATATGTACTATTATATATTGCAGAAAAAATATTATTGGACTACTACTGAGGAACCAGGGGTAAAGGGTTGCTGGCAAGCAAAGGCTGCTGAATGGTACAAGGACATGATATCTGATTTCAAGGTGAAGAGAAAAAGGCCCCAATATGTTAGTGAAGAAGGATGGGCTCGAATTAAGCAGCATTGGGAGGACCCTTCTATCATTCGATGATTTGAGGCTAATTCGAGAAACCGTCGTGGTGCTGTAGATGGTCTAGGGTCATCCACCTACACAGGTGGATCTATATCATTTCAAGAATGGTCGGATAGAATGGTGAGCTTTTCATAAATAGATATTAGATATTTAATTTTCATCTAAATTTAAATTTATTTTCCCATATACATATTTAGTTCATTAATTATTATGTAATAAGAAAATATGATTATTGTTGATGGAATTGTCACTGAATAATTGTTTGGATTGATATGAGATTGAGTTATCATATATTTGTTGATTTCTGACAGGACAAAATGTCAAAAATATAAGGGAAACTCTATCCATTTTTTTTTTCGAAATAGATTTCTTGAATTTATTATAGTTTATTCCTGATAATTGTTTATTTATATGTTATAGGAGAAAGATTTGGGTCGAAAGCCCAATTGGTATGAGTTAGTTGTTCAAACTCATACTCGCAATCATGACAAAGAATGATTTGTGGACGAAAAGTCCAGGCAAATAAATGTAGGTACTTAATTATTTATTTCAAATAAACTAATTTTTCTATTGTATTATATCATAAATTAATACAATTTTTCCTATTTTTTACATACAGGAAGCGATACTGGCTAGAAGGGAAGAGCTCCAACAAACTACACCTAATGACATTGATGAGAATCAAATTTATTTGGATATTGTTGAGGCTGGCCATAAGAGACGAATGATGTATGGGCTTGGATCAGAATCATTTGTGATTTACCCTTCACATCGAGCATCTTCTTCTGGGGGTCCTCATCACATGATCCTTAATCTGCTGTTTTACAACAAGTAGATCATTTGAAGAAGCAACTTGAAGAAGAGAGGCAAAAGAGGCAAGCAGAGAAACAAGCTATTATAGAGCAACTTGAAGAAGAGAGGCAACAGAGGCAAGTGGAGAAGCAAGCTATCACGGAACAATTTAAGACGCATTTGGAAGACATGAGACAATCAATATTGGAGGAGATGATGAGATTAATCAGAGGCTTACCAATAACTCTACCTCCAACTTTGCCTCCACCTCCACCTGATCAGGATTGATGGTTTTGTATCTTAACTTTAACTTATTAAATTTTAATATTTTTATATTCCTAGTTTATATTTATTTTATAACATTTACGAAGTAGTATTATTATTAATAATATTATTGGATTTTATTATTATTATTATTATTATTATTATTATTATTATTATTATTTGCATTTGTTATGCATTATTTATTTTTAAACCATTAATAATTAAAATTTAATGCATAAAAAAACTTTTAAAAAATTTTACCAAAGAAAAAAATGGTAGGTAAAAATTATAAAAATTATTAATAAAAAATTACCAACCAAAACTATTTGATAGGTAAATATTTTTTAAATAATATAAAAAACTTACCTACCAAAAAAAAGTAGTAGGTAAATATTTTTAAAAAATCATTAAAAAATTTACCTACAAAATAAAGTGGTAGGTAAAATTTTTTAAAAATTATTAAAAATTATTACCGACCAAAAAATTGATTGGTAATTCTTAGTCGCTAAATTCATTTTACCTACCATATCTTTTTTGTCGATAATTAGCGATAAAAAGTTTAGTTGGTAAATGGTCGGTAATTCATTTTTGCTTATGACCCTCCCACAAAATTACTTTTGAAAAAATCTCAATTTCGCTACGAATTTTTTTATCTGTAAAATTACCTACAAACGCTATTTCATTGGTGAAAATCACCTACGCATGAATTTGTGGACGAAAAAAATTCCATCGGTAATTCGTTGATAATCTTAATTACATACAAAATATAAACAAATTTGATCAGTAATTTTCATTGCTATTTTTTTAATTTCTTGTAGTGTGTGAATTTAAGAATACAATAAGAATTTGTTTCCTGAAATTATTTTTCTCCAATATTTACTATATTCTTATTATATATAGAAAATTCGCATGAATTATTTTATCATTTTTTTATCAATATATAGTTTATTATTTTATACAATATTTTTTAAATTGAATTAAAAAAATTTTTTGACCCATTAACTCGATTTTTGGGCTCCGCCCCCTACTTAACACCAATACAATCTCTAGCCAAGGAAAAATTATAGAGTACATTGTTATTCTTCCATGTTAAATATTCTACATGAAATGATAAATTAATAAAAGACAAACACCTATACATAGTAAATCTCAAAAAGTTATAACCACCAGTTAGGCTTCTTCTTTTTCTTTCTTTTTTTTTTTTTTTTTTTAAGAAAAGATGACTGCAATTGTATAATTTTCATCATTTTATTAATTTGTCATATCATGTAATGTGCTGAAATGATATGGTCGCTTTACTCTGGCGAAGTGCCTTTAACCTCCGCAATTATAGCAGGTCCCGCCAACACAGGACAATCAATTTTATTCTAATTTAATTTACTTATTTTAATCTATATTTAATTCATCTATAACTTGCAATTTTCTATTTATAATGTATGTAGATATAATAATTTATTAATCGATTAATAGATAATAATAATAATAATAATTAATATATATAAATATATGAAAAGTAAACCCCAAAACGGATAAAAATATTTAAATTTATATTTTTTATTATATTGTAAAATTTAAATCCATAATTTATAATTTTCTAAAAAATAAATAACAAAAAATAAGTAATTAATTAGTACAAATATTGAAAGATTGTTATTATCATCCATTAATTTATGGTATTATTGTTTTAAAAAAATCCTACAAAGATAATAATTATTCTTGTTATTGTTATGAGATAAGCTTAGAATTTTTAACAAAATATTTTTTAACTTTTTATTGTAAAATTTTATAAATTTTAATATACTATAATTTTAGGAATTTTAACATGCAAGCTACGTTATAAAAAATAATAGTTAAAATAAAAGCTTTTCATCTTGCGTTCAACTCAAATTTTGATCCAACCAATAAGATAAGAGTAACTAATAACAATTTTTCTAATAAAAATTCTTATATACAAAAAAATTAAATCTCAAATATAAATAATTTGAAATATACGTTATAAAAAACACTAGTTAAAATAAAAGCTTTTCATCTTACATCCGACGCCAATTTTTTCCAACCAATAAAATAAGAGCAACTGGTAACCACTTTTTTAATAAAATTTATAAATAAGAAATAGCATCTTATGCTATATAAATTTAAGAGTTAGAATTATTTTAAAATTTTATTTTTATTACTATTTTATTAATTAATTTTAAATATAAATTGTTTAGCAACACTAATAATATAATTTAAGAATGCTAATTAGTGTCCTTAATTAAATGTTTACCAACACTTTCTTAAGCATCGACGCTTGCATTACTACAAGTACGATCGCCTCATATTTTTATTACATAAGAGTGTTGGTGACATTTTTTCTATGAGCGTCACCAAATGACCAACGCATTAACTCTTTAGCATTGCCATTTTAATTACACTATACATTCATAGTGCCGTAAACATGACGTTGCTTTACTATAAGCGTCACCACATTAGGGTCACATAGGTTCATTAGTGTTGTCATGTGAACTATAATTAATCTTTAGCGTCCTAAAATTGAGCACACATATTAATGGTTGCGTCCTCAGTTGGCAACACTATACATGCCTAGTGTCCCAAATGTGGCGACACTTGTTCTATAAGCATCCCAAAATGAACGACTCATAATTATAATTACTCCCCAATTAGCTAAACTATGAATGTATAATGTTCCGAATTTGGTGACACTTATTGTAAAAATGTTTCAAAATGGACAAACATTATTTAAGTAGCGTCCACAAATAGCGATGCAAATGCATAGTTAATCACAAAAGTTTCACAACATTTTTTTTTGCTGACAGTGTTTTCATACTAATTAATTTTTTTAATTAATATTTTTAGAGCTATGAAATACCTTTATGATTGAAACCATATACAATATAATTTTTCTCAAAAACACACATATATGTATAATGAAAATATAAAATATATTTATGTATCGAATTTAGTTAAGCAATATTTGCTTACAAAATGAATTAAATCCTGATAAAAAATAATTATCCTAATGACATATGAATTACTTCCCTAAATAGAGGCCAAAATTACTGAAATTTTGACAATATGAACTTTGCCCGAATCAGACAGAGATTGAGAGGAAGAGTGACAACAACAAAGATCAAGAGGGAGAAGGAAAATGAGAGAGAGAGAGAGAGAGAGAGAGAGAGAGAGAGAGAGAGAGAGAGGAAGATTGAGATCGACTAATTACTATGGTTGTGTCTAGGACATAGAAGAACCACAGGGGAGAGAGATAGAAAGAGAAAGAGAAGTTATTTTCATTATTCATCGCTTGGGCTTTGTTTGTGAGAAGGTTGTGCAAGGTAAAGAAGTTTTATGAATTTATATTCAATAGAGTTTAAAATTTTTAAAAATTTAATTATAGCTAAATAAATAAAATTAATGGATTAACATATTTGTTATTCAAAATTTTCAAATATTTCAAATATAATTAAGTAGTGAATAGAAATATTTTGAAATATTTCCAAAGAAAATCTTAGTTAAGGAGTATATATATGTACACACACATACGCGCGCACAGTACCTTAAACCTTAGCCTTTGTTGGTCACCATGGGGGAGTTATCAGCGTCGTTTAGTTATTTTTGATAGGCAAGAAATTTTATTAATAATAATGGAAAAGAGGAGGAGAAAGAACTCCCTCTTACATATTAGAAGGCAAAATCAAAGAGAATCCAACCTAAATATCCACATCCGACTCACCAAATGAGAAAGAACAAAGCATAGCAATTTACATGGAAGGCAACTGACACAACTTTACTATGTATTCCACAAAGATCTAACTAGACAAATGCCGTCTTCAACCCAAAGAGAGCCCACCATGCCACTATCATAGACCCAAACAGCTTATGCTTTTAGATTAAAAAAAGAGCTATCAAGCTTGACAAATCATCCCAGGATTCCAGCTGATCATAAAAGCACTGTCAGATTGAGAGACTCATTGAAGCCTATCAACAAACCTTGAATGCTCATATTTAAACTCCAGAAGAAAGCCAAACAAAACAACAAGAAGACTCAAGAAGAAAGACCATTCACCAAAAACTCACTATAGCTCAAAAATCCACATTAAAACCAAACTCCATCTCTACCCATACAACACCAACATAATAGAAATTATGAAGAAAATCACAACAAAGAAAAAAGAGCCCAGTGGAGGATAGGCGCAGACGAGATAGCGAAAATAAAAAGGATAAAACCCCAACAAATTGCAGCAACAACCAAACCCAAAGCCTAAAAATAAATAATTCCATAAATTAAAAGTCCAATAAAACCACCAAGATGTTAATGCGTGCTCAGTTGCAGGTTGAGAGATTTGAATTGAACTGTGACTTGACTTTTTTAGGAAAAAAAGGAAGACAAGCAGGAGGTCAACCTCACCCAGACAAAACATCGAATGCAAGATAGGCCAAATAGAATAGCCAAATAGAACACTGAACAAAAGGAGGTCAAACCCAATAAAACTTACATCTGCACCAGGTGATAGGAAGCCAAAAAACAAAGGACGACAAAAACAACAGAAAAAATTGCCAAAACACAATCAAAGATATAGGAGAATGACACTGAACCATGAGAAAACTAAATGCTCAATTGCAACAGAGGAAGACAACAAAAGCAAACCTACCCAAAAATAATGGAAACCAAACACAATAAAAATAACATCAACCGAAGCAATTCATTTGAGGTCTTTAATTGCTTCAATCCAACATCAGCAGAAGCAACATCAGCGTCGTTTAGTTGCAAGGAAGCTTACTGATTCTGGAGGGGTGGGCTACCTGAGAAACAGGAGGGGAAAGGGGGTTACAAGGTTTACACTGTTTTGAAAAATCTCTCTCCTTTTTTCCTTAAACAAAAATAAAATTAAAATAATAATTTAAAAATAAATATTTTTTTAGAATATCTTTACTAAAACCAAAATTTAGTAGATTAATATTTTAATATTCTTAAATTTTAATTTAAAATTTTTTTACAATTCTCATCCTCATAATTTATATATGTGAAAGCTAAAACATTAATTTTGCCTAATTTCAAAACTTTTAAAGAAGAGAGAATTATTTGAATTAGAAATTTTTTTTTGAATTTGGAAATAAATATATAATTACTAAATTATTAATTTAATAGTTATGTATTTATATAATTAATATTTAATGTCATGCAAAGAATATATATATATATATATATATTTTAAGTCCGATCATATTGGAAAATTTTGTCCATGATATAGATTATTAATGATTTTGAGTTTTGGAGAATGCTTGTAGTATTAGGTTATGGGTCTCATGAATCAAAGCATCCAAAGAGCTGTATATGAAGGATTGGTTGAGCGTTTAGGCGTTCAACTCTTGATGCATTTTATCTCGAATTCGAATTTCATTGTTGGAGTTCCTTGTGGGTGGGCGATACGATTGTGAATTTTCAATTGTCCATAAGCTCTCCCTAGCCTTAGAATGGGATACTAATTTTTTTCTTAATATATACTATTTTTGTTATCATTTGAGAATAATATAGTAGTACCATAATATATTGATTTTAATATCTAATTAAATTTAATCATTCTTTGTAATTATAAATTACTATAATTGGATTTTATTCAAAATTAAAGTTGGTTTACGTGTAATAAAATTTGATTGACTTTTTTTACATAATCATTTTTTATTTCAATAGTCAATAAAATTTGATCTTTCAATATCGTAATAATAAATTACTATAATTTTTTAATTCACCTCATTATTTTCTTCCTTCTTTCTTTAATATATTACTAGTTTTGGAAGCACATGCAACTTAAAGCCCATGCATTTACACGTATATCAAATTAATAAATAAAATATGATACAATATAATTATATTAAAATTATATAAAATATTTAAAAAAATAAAAATAAATATATAGTTTATTTTTTTTTATTTGACATAATTTGATACAATTTTCAGTTTAATCGTCAATAAAAAAAAATTAGAATTGTATTAAAACAATAAAATAAGTTAGTACATATGTGGTTCAATTTTTACAATACTGATTTTTTTTATATGATTTTTAGTTTTTAAATATTGATTTTTATAATTCGTGCGCACCCTACTTTTAATATTAAAGAAAATAAAATTACAAAAACTAATATATATAATAATATAAATATCCATCTAATTAAATTATATATAATGCTAGCTCTACAACAGCATTATATATATATATAAAGGAGCATCCAATTAAAGAGCTTGCGTGGAAGGAGAAAAAGGAGGTTGCAAGTATCATATTCCACAATTTCGGTTAGATCTTCCTTTTGAGCGTATGACAATCAAATATAAAGTAGATAGATGCTTTCAAAGGAAAATCGCCCAATTAAATGTCACGCTCGACTCTCCTTTGCCAAGAGAATAAACAGATCCTGAAAACCAATACAGAAATAAATTACAATTCCTTACATCTGTTGTTTAGATTTTAATTTTTTTTTTCCCTTTAAGAATGAATATAACTAAAAAACTATTAGGGTTCATTTAGAAATCCACGCATTTGATTATTCTAAATTTTATAATCAAAATAATTATATAATACTTTGCCATTGTATAATACACATATAATTCTGAAACTTCTAAGTAACCATAACATAGGGTTTTAAGAAAACAACAATCAAATTTTGATGTTTTATAAGCATAAAAAAAATAATAATAATAACAAACTTTACTTGTTTTGAATCGCACATGCTGTTTACGTACTTCCATTTTAAAGTGAAATTAAGTTCACGGAGCTCTTAGATTACTTATAATTGACATTTTTACTTTATACCTCTTAATTATGAATTATACTATAAAATTTTAATTATTTCTAATTCTTATCGAAAATTCGGCAATATTTTCCTTATAAATTGAACCTTTTCCCTTGTTCAAACACAAATTTCAACAACCAATTGATTTGAGATAAATGCCCATCCAAAATTACACACATAATAATAATAATAATAATAATAATAATAATAATAATAATAATAATAATAATAATAATAATAATAATCCATCCTTTAACTCATTTTATTTTCTTTTCCAAAGAATACCTTAATTATTAACATACTCTTCCATCTATCACTTCTTAATTTCTAAATCATGAATATGGTAGTAATTCATTTAATCAACCTCAATTACAACCACACAATCAAAATTGATTTAATAATAATAAAGTAGATATTTGACTATATATATATTATCAGCTTTCATTTATTAAGATTAAATTATTCTTTTAGTCATTGAAAATGCATTTTCTCGTATTAGTCTAATGCATTCTCACTAAAAAATTTATAATTTTAAAGTGTTTCTCAGCAGAATCAAATTATGCTTGATAAGCAACATACTCTCACCTTTCCACACCATAATCAATTAATTAACCGATCAAAATCTCATGCTGTCTCAAAAGAATGAATTGAATAAACAAAGTAAAAAGTGAAAACAGAGATTGGCTTTAACATCGTCAATGCATGGTTCTCATTGAAAAAGAACATATTCACTTAACTTTGTGCAATTTGAGCCACTAAACTGAAAACTCTCTTTGCTTTTTATTGCCTCAACAGCCAGAAGAAATCTTATAAAACCACTACAAAACCTGATTATTACCATTACCAAGTGCCAATCACACCTCTCTAACCCTTCTCCCTACAAATTGAAGTATTCAAAGGTAATTTTTAACATGAAGAGAGAAATTTTCGCATGGTTATTCTTCATCATTTTTTTTAAGGCCCTTTCATATTGTGCATGTGAAATTTCTATCACCCCACAGCAGCACCTACCCATGACTAGGGCAAAACAGCTCAAGGGTAAGTTTTTATCTATCTTTTTCCCTTATAATAAAGAAAACGAGTTACTTACCAATTAGTTTTAGGTCAGTGTTATTAGACTCATCTCTAGTACTATAAGGTTACATTTGGAAAAAAAAAAAAAGTTGAGTATTGAATGTGTGACATTATTTATAACTATTTGATGACATGTATACTTGGGAGATAAAATTCAACATAGTCTTGTGCTTGCAGAAGTATATGAATCAATTGCCAGATTGACAAGCAAAGACTATCCAAGAACACTAGAGAGACAGGGTTTGCATGAAGTTGATGCAAAGAGCTTCCAAAAGTTAGCAAAAGGAGTTTATGGTGGTGCAGATGTTCTTCGTCCTCGATCTAAATCCAAAAATGGAGCTACTGCTTTACACATGAAATCCTCTGCCCTCTTCTCAGCAACACTTGGGTTGATAATTTATGTTGTCTTCTTTTGATTGTTAATTGGAAGGGGCGACTTCTTTGGGATACGATTAAGAAGCAACTTAATTTGGATAAAAAAAAAAAGAAGAAGAAGAAAGAAAAAGATGGTAATTGTATTGGTATATTTTGCTTTTATTTAGAGTAAATGTTGTATTTTCTTCTTGTTGAATGGGTGTGAGTGAAATTGCTTGTGCATACAATATATCCTTTCCTTCTTGATCATCCAATTCAATCTCCAGATTCCATGGGAGAAGAAGCAATTATTGAAGATTGCTTTTAATTAATTTGTTACTGATTGGCCTAATTGTACCTATCATATCTTATTTCCCATATTAAAGTATGAGACATATGCATAGACTATATATTTCACATTTTGAAAAAATAATATTACAATCACGATATTTGTACAGTTTTTTTTTAACCCCCTATTCTAAATTGGGTTACAACTAACATGTAATTTTTATTTTTATAACATATATAGAAGGAGGAGGAAATTCATGTTGTTTGTCCATTTTCCTTGGGTATAAGAGAGAATACTAGGTGAGTTGTTTTGGATAATTTTTCTGATGCTTACGTAATGGAGATAATATAGAATTGAATAGAAAGAAGAACTTACTTGACTATGAGGGTTTGAGCTACTTATCTAAGCATCGGATAGACTCTCGTATCACTAAGTCTCATAGATTCAACATATATGCTGCCACCATTGAGTTATGTCTACTGTTATTATTATTTTTTTTATATAATGGCCATATTTTTATTAGTAAATTAATTAATCAAGAAAAAGTAAACAAACAACTATAATCTAATCCAGTATCACTAAAATTAAAGTCTGTTTGGTTATGATTTTAACCTATTTTTTAAGAAAAACATATTAAACATATATATCAAATTTAACTTCAAACTAATTTTTAATTAATATATTTAAAGTAATACTTTTCTGCACAACAGCTTAAATAAACTTGTCAAATGAATCCTTAATTTAAAATATCAAAAAGTTAAAATTATTAATTTAATTCGATTTGATTAGTTAAATATGAAATACGTTTTGAATTTTTTTAGAGTAATCAAAGGATCAAAATTACACAGTTCATATTCTTTAGAATTTCCCCATCTCAATATTTATCCTAAATAATTAAGCAAAATAAGAATCTAGATGGAAATCAACATATCAATTATAAAAGAAAAAGGAAAAATTCTAATTCTTCTTGACTTAGACGTTGCAAATAAAAACAATAAGAGATTCAACTATTTTACAAATGGGAATCCAGAAACAAAATTAACAATCAATTTTATCATAATAATCAAATGGAGTGAAATTATACATAAAACGTAATATCTGATCATAAAAAATAAAATAAACAATAAAAATACTCAAATCACTACTTTTTGTAACAAAAAATCACCAACTTTATTTATGTTGCCACACTTATTTTGAAAGTTGTCTCTATGATAAATTTTAATAACTGTCCCTGAACTCATCTAGTTGTAACATTACATTCCCTCAGCTTAAAAATGTAATATAAAACCCCATCAACTTTCAAATTTTGCATAGTAAAATCCCTCTAACATTCAATTATCAGTTTTTCAGTTAGACGCTGACCTGAACAGTTCCAGCATGGAGTTTAGTCAGTATTTCTCTTTTCTCTCTCAAGCCATGTGTAAATTGAATCATTTTTCTCTTCATAGATAGAATAATTTTTCATGCCTAAAGAGAATAATTTTACACTTTGCATAAGAGAGGAGAGAGAAATGTTGACTAAGTGTCATATGGGAGCTATTCACATCAATTTCCAACTGAAAAATCAGTAATTGAAAATCAGAAGGATTTTACTGTGCAAAATTTGAAAGTTTAGAAGGTTTTATATTACATTTTAAAGTTAAAAGACTGTACTGTTACAACTATATAAATTGAGGGACAATCATTGAAATTTATCCGTTGTCTCCATTGTCATCTTTCACTTGATGCTCGAGCATGGAGTGCTGGGCAATGACGGATCCATATTATAAAAAGAGGGGTCAATTGACCCATATAAATTTAATTATTAATTTTTTTTAATAAAATTTAAAATTAAATAAGATTATAATGGTATTTTATCAAAATAAAATTATATAGTCGTATGTGTGATTAATAACTTTTTAATCACCTATATAGAAAAAGATATATTTAGTAGTATTAATAATATTGTAATTCTTAATATTTTTAGTATCAATTCAATTATAAAAAATTAATATCATATTTTTTATTATTTCTAATATTATTTTATTTTTATTTACATATTGACTCTAGAAAATAAGTTTTCTAGATCCGCTACTTGTGAAGGGGTTGCTTTCTGCAGCGTCATTACCAAGTCACCAGTAAAAGAGACTAGAGCAAGTTGCAGACGCGCCAATGGAAGAATTGCATGCATTTAGTAAGAGAAATTCTTATGTAGATTCAATTTATCATGTAATTTTGAAAGTATATGTGATTTAATTTTTAATTATTTTTTATATTTATATAATTATATATAATATAAATGATGTTAAGTGATTTAATTAGACTTAATTTATGAATAATGTATAGACTTAATCTAGCTAAGTTTCTCTCTTTAGTAAAGAGAAATTTTTATTTAGACGTGGTCTATAATATTATCTATAAGCTAAATAAATCAAATCATTTTATGATAATATAATCATGGATAAATATTTGATTAAATTTTTTATTATTTTTATGATCATATAATAATCATAGATAAATATGAATGATGTGGACCGTAAGCAATTCTATGAACACATGCTTTTTTTTTTAATTTTTTCTTAGTTTTAATATATCAATGTTGACTTATCTAGTGGGAAGTTTTTTGTAGTAAAAATTTTTTAAAGGAAAAATTATTATGAAGATTAAAGTTTCAATATAAACACTTACTATTAAATGATTAGATAAAAAAATTATTAAATATTTTTAAAATAAATTTTTTTTTTCAAGTAGATCTATAGAGGTGATAAAAATCTTTTCGATCAGAGGTGGTATTCAGATAAAACTCTCCTAACAATGAGGATTTTGAGATTCAAACTCTTAACCTTATAAGTATAATTCACATGGGATCGACTCCATATCACTAATCCAACCACTTAGTGGTTACAAGTAATATATATATATATATATAATTGTTATATTTTTAGTTCAATTTTTGCATGTTAATTAATTTTTTTAAAACAATTTTAAAAGTGTATTCTCCCATGTCAATTTAATGCATTTAGAATAAATCATAATTAATAAAAAGGAGAGCACTTATATCCAACTAATTTTCACCGTCCTTGAGCTTTAGGAATTATTTCAACAAAGTCCATGAAATTCAATTGTATCACAAAAATAATCTAATTTTAATTTTATATCGCTTAAAATCCTTTCGGCTAGATTTCGTTAGGAACTCTAGCCAAAAGCTGACTATACATGTCATGTTTAGGGATGGCGATAGGTCGAATTTTTGTGGGTATCCGATCCAATTGAACCCTAATAAGACAGGTTTGAATAATATATAATCAGGTTTGGGATGAGTTTGGGTTTGAAATTTAATACCCATGACGGGTTCGAGTCAAGTTCAGATTTTATATGTTGGGTATTTGTTACTCGAACTCGTTTATATAAATATTTAATTATATATATAATATTTTTTATAATAATATTTATAAATTTTATATATTTTATTTTATATAAAATAAAATTGAAATATTTTATAAAATTGTTAAATTTTTAAAATATAAATTATTAACAAAATAATTTTTTATGTAGATTTGTAATTAAAATATATAAAATTAAATGGGTTTGAGTATTTTCTGGGTAATAATAATTGAGTTTAGGACGGGTTCGGTTTTTTATAATATTAATCAGGTTTAGGTTTGGATATGGTAATTTTCATAGGTATCTTACATATTGCAATCCTTTGCCATGTTAGCTTTAACACACACAAAAAAAAAAAAATTCTGACATGTGGCATTTTAATAATAAAAAATAATTTCTATACCATGATCTCTCTCCCACCTCTCACATGTGGAAATATAAATCATAATTCATAACAATACCCAAATAAAATATCCATAATGTATGTATTTCAATCAAACTCAAAATCATCACGATACCCAGATGATTGCATGAGAGAAATCCCAAATTCAATCAAACTTAGATTCATCACAATACTTAGATGACTACGTGAGATCCATCAAACCCAAAGTCATTCACAATACCAAGATTCATAAAAAAAAAAAAAAGGGGGCAAAAACCCAAGATCTAGACAAAGACTTATTGCCTAAATTCATCACAAAACCCAAACTTGTCTGCCGATCGAGACTGCAAGAACCCAAGCTCCTCCATGTCGATGATTCAACAACACATTTTAGATCAACAACAACCAAGTTTTCGAGACTAGGGTAGGACTTAGGATAAAAGTACATTGAAATAGTACTAAAGTTGAAAGCAAGAAATCAATATGACATATGAGTGTGTGCTCATTGGACAGAGCCATAAAGAAGAATCGAGTGGATTTGTGAGCATAACCAAGTGGGTTTGAGCACAAGAAAAAGAGGCTAGCAGAGAGATACGAGTGATAGGTTGAGTGTAACACCCCTCACCCGTCTATAGTATAGCCAAGCAAGGCTTGTCATACTCGGTGCCAGAGCACCCTATTTTATCTTACTTTATCCCTTTAAAAATTTTAAACTTGTTATATTTTAAAATAAATTAAATTCATAGGAGAAACTGACGGAATTTTCTCTAATTTATTACCATTTGGCGTGTCTCGCTATTTACTCGTTTAAAAATCTCATATAAATTTTCAATAAAATAATACATGATCTCATCATCATTAACTCACATTCAATTCTTACAACTAACATTCATGCGTATCCATTTATGCACAATTCATATATCAAAATTCTCAAATTTTATTAATTTACATGATTTACAAACTAATTATATAAATTCATAATTTATAAGATATATAAATTACTTACATATGAAAGAGTTAATTTATTAATTTACATCACATACATATTAAATACATTTTCATAACTTATATTACATTACAATATGATAATTATTTATAAAATACAAAATATATTAGTATGACCTATATGGGCCCTATCTAAAGGCATTGCTGAGGAGGTGACAACCTTGGACACTTCTGCAAATCCAAACTCTAAAATCCCAGTCTAATATCCACTGGGCTTTATCTCCATCACGCTAAGCATTGCTGCTTAGTGGTGCAATAATACAAAGAAATACTATACAAATAAAGATAAAAATAAAGCCTAATTCATGTAATCAAAATTTATTTTGATTTCATATAGAATTTTACTACTAAATATGTTTTGTCATTTTTGATATTCTTTGGAAGCGCTTATCTTTTAATTTCACAGTATAATATATATATATATTATACAAAATTAATTAAAATATTAAACTTATATTCATAGTATTATAGAAGATGCATTTGTAATATTTATTTAAGTTAAATTTATTTACAAATCTTTATTGCTTTATTTCACATTTTCTTATGTTTTAGATCATCTTATAATAAATAAAATTTTATAGCTAATTTGGTTCATTTCAAGTACCTCTTACTCATTTATTTAATTTTTAATATTATTAATTCCTAATAAATTTTATTGCCCAAGTAACCTATGACAGACTTACTAAACTGGATAAGCGGGTCCTTGGCACTGGACATCATGGTGTCTCGGGCAGTCATACCATAGGACGCAAAACCTCAACTACTTATGTAATCAATATAGCTAGTACAGAGCACCACAGTGCCTTGGGCCGTTATACCATGGGACGTGAATACGGTAACGTCAACCATGTATGCAATCAATATGACTAAGAAGCCATGATAACAAATAGTCGGGCATACAAGTTATAAATACAGACATAAAGCCATAAATGCAAGCATAAGGCCTTACACAGTACTGCTCAAACAATCCCCTATTGGCATGCCAATCTATCCAATCTGACACATGTGCCTAGGCAATACATGGGCATATTAGTACCATTAAGTATTAATATATTTTATTATTTCCTTATAAGTTCCAATTATAATTTATAACATTTTAAATTCTATTCCTAGTAGAAGCATAAATTTCTAAATCACAGTTCTACATAGTTTATGCATTCATCATAATTTATACATTTATTATATCATCTATATTGATCACAATTCACATCGATCAATTTTTATGTACCATTTGTACATTGAAATATTTTCCTTTCTCTCATGATGATAACAATTAGCCCATTCACACATCTATGTGATTCATTCAATCGTTACAGTATTTATATAAATTATCATTCACATTATTACCTCTCATGTGCCACTTATTGGACAAGTTATTATTATCCTATTTGTAATAGAGACATAAGTCTTAATGATAACTTCATCTCATTTACACCTTTCACAATCCATTCATGTTAATTACTTTTTATATTTCAAGTTGTATTACTTATATATTATGAGTTCCATGTGTGATGGGAATACAAGTCCTAACTACTTATTTACATAATTTAAGTGTTCATTAAGTCATTTAGGTGAACTACCATTCCTATTCTAAGTAATCCATGAACATATTATGGATTTCAAATTTCATACCTTAATTTCCCCTAGAATTTAGTTCTTGCATTTTATGTCATGGTGTTTACTATTCACATTACTATTTATACAAATTTTGACTATTTAAAAAATAATAGGATTGTAAATTCTAAATTCATAATAATACCACATTTTGGATTTTATATTTGTTGGCATTGGTTGCCAATTTCAATTCAAGGCTCATTAGAAGTTATTTCAAAATTTCAGATTTAATCACCTATGTTTACTGTTCTATTGGACCTATTTACAGTGGGAATTTGGCTAAACTTTCTTCATCAAAGTTGTTCCTTAATGTCTTTACTTTAATTCTCTTTTTAAATCACTCCATTTGGAGTTTTTTACTCCAAGTTATGGTATTTTTACCATAACTGGCCGGATGGGTCATTGTCCAAAATTTCTGAGCAATTTTTGGTTCTAGTAGTTTTGGTGAGCTAATTTTGGTTAGCAATTTGATTAGGTTATGGTCAGAACTGGGATCTAAGTTCTTCATAGGAAAATTTCTCCTATGTCTAAGCTTTCCAATGGTTTATAAATTAGGTCATTCTGACCTTCTTAAAGTGAGTTATAGCCATTTGAACATTTACTATTTATATAGTCATTTTTCCAGGTCCAGCATATGGTTACCCGATTTCAAGCCAATTCTTGGTCATTTTAGGTTCAGTTTCTGGGCAGGGTCTCTACATAAAAAATGTGGTAAATTGTCTTAGGTTTCATCTCCAATTAGCCACACACTAATTGGAGTAACACAACTCTACTTACAGCCTAAAAACTACACTGGACTCAAGGTCTAGAAAATCATGCATAAACACAACACTCCCAATACCACCATTTCACACTACTACCAACCTCAAATCACATTCCATGCACTTTAAATAGTCCATAATTGATCTCAACAATATCAATTCAGTAACAATTTAACAAATCCCCAATTTTCTCCTCAAAACCCTAGCTCTAAATTCAAGATTCATACAACACATACCAATTAAACATACTAACCATACTTATCATCATACTCAAGTAAGTTATCAATTTTATTTGCAATAAAAAACTTCAAATCCTACTCCTACACAAGTTGGCTGGATTCTTAGTCTAACATATATTCATCAATTTCATCATTTATCATGTAATTCTAGTGTAATTTACTTTATTTTCATCATTAGAAGAGGAAGAAGTAAGAATTTAGCACTAACCTTAGGAGAGCAGAATTTTCTCTTAGCCAAACTTCAATTTTCCTTCACTTTCTTGGCAGCTAATTACCTTAGCAAGGCTCTAGGATAATTTTTAGTGTTGAGACTTAAGGAAAATATGGTGATGTACAAATGGTACATAAAAATCTATCGATGTGAATTGTGATCAATATGAATGATATAATGAATGTATAAATTATGATAAATGCATAAACTATGTAAAACTATAATTTAGAAATTTATGCTTCTACTAGGAGCATAATTTAAAATGTTATAAATTATAATTGGAACTTAAATGAAATTGTGACACCCCTTACCCATCTATAGTGTAGCCGAGCAAGATATGTCACACAGTGTGCTGGAGCACCAAATCATATTTCCATTACAATTGACCCTTTTCAATTCATTTATTTACAATTTTGTTTAATCTGAATTTTTCGCAAATTTTATAGAAAATTTAGCAGAGTGCCGGCTATAAATTGGAAAAACAGTTTTTTTGAATCTGTTAAAAACACTTTCAATATAATCATATTATCAATCTCAGTCAACCACCAACATATTTTCATAATTTCTCAAATGACTTCAATATTTCAAAATTCAATTCATTTCATGTCATACTCAACTCAATAAGAAATACTCAAATTTATTACTAAACATGATTTATAGATAATTACATCAAAACATAATTACATAAGTTTATAATATACATAACAAAATAATGTCTGATTACACAAGTTTACAAAATACAAAATATCAAAAGTAGCCTAATGTCCTACCAATGCACTGCAAATGTAAGGTGACTCTGGACTCTGTGTGCAGATCTGAAAGTTCACCCGGTCTGAGGTCTGCTGGACTCCCAAGCTATGTCTCCAGTACCTGCGCGTGGTAAAAGCGACGCGCTAAGCAATTCTACTTAGTGGTGACAATATAAAATAAAATAACTAAAATAACATAAATATGCAGAATGTATATTTACATTTTAAGTAGACTTAATTTCTAGCATTTATTGCAGTATTATTCGATTAAAATTTGATAAGATTTATTTTCATTGCCCGAGTGACCCATACTAGTCGACTGGACTAGATAAACGGGTAAACTGGCACTGGGTACCAAGTACCTCGGACCATCACACTATCGGTCACAATGTGCCTCCGATTGTGTAACGGAGGAATAGCTAATAACAAGGTGTTGCGAGGAGGTTCACTGCAGTAAGTTAACCTTAG